>NW_006412889.1:2710-4550 GCF_000296735.1 Chrysochloris asiatica | reverse complement strand
AACACCACCTGTAACAGAGTCCAGAACTGAACAAGACTACAACAACAAACTCAAAGGAGCTGGGAGGTCAACTGAAGATCAAAATTATATCAATATCAAATAACTTGTTGAAAACAGAGATCCGGGAATCCACTAAGATCAGTTGGATCAAATTATCTGGGTATGAAGCCCTACTTACCTTTTCATTGCCACTGAGTCTATTCTGCTTTATAGTGACTCTATAGGACAGAATAGAACTGCTCCTCAGGGTTTCTGAGATCGTAAATCTTTATGAGAGCAGAAACCATTATCTTTCTCTCATGGAATGGCTCATGGGTTCAATCTGCTGAGCTTGCAATTACCAGGCTAGTTCTTAACCCACTAGGCCACCAGGGCTATGTATAAAAATTTCTAGGAAGACATGAGTATCACATGAAGTTCAAAATATCAGCTTGATATAGCTCATAATTTCAACATCAAACATTTCTTTCGCTGCCATCGTAAAATTGAAAAGCAGTATCTCTGATGTTTTCTTTAATAAAAAAACAAGCACCATGAGGAAATTCATGTCCATCAGGAATTGAGGGTAGATGTCATTAGCAGTTTCTTGTGAATTCTATAACCAATTACTATATGACTTTTTAAAGTAAATGGCTTAAAACATCAGAAATGTATTGTCTCACAATTCTGCAATTGTAGCTATTTAAAAAAAAAGTATATATATTAACTTTCTAATATATGCATACTATTTTTTTAAAATCATGTTAAACATCACTACCTATTAAGTTGCTTGCATCTGACTACTTAGTAAACAAAACTATTAGATATTTCTTTTGCCCTTGAGGCATTAGAAAATATTTACGGAATTGAGTTATTCAGGACACCTTGAATAAAGAAACTTTGGGAACCCTTGAATTAGGCAGTTTCTAATTTGAATTTCTAAGCTTCAGTGAGTATGATGTTATGGAAAATACAAATAAAACTAGCAATAATAATGATTATTATAATTTATTTCATTTATTGTGCTCTGATTATATTAAACAATTTAAAGATATTGTTTTATTTATCCCCCAAATAATCCCAGGCATCTATACCTGCAGATAATAAAACAGATTACCACCCCCTCATCCAAATCCTGGACTCCTGGCATGGTGCAGTCAGATCAGCACTGGACTGTGAACCCCAAGGCTGATAGTTCTAACTCACCAGCTGCTCCTTGCAAACTCTTTATGGGTCTGCTATGCTTCGGAACAGACTCAAAGGCACTTAACAAAAACAACTACAAGCCCAACCCTGGCTGGCAAATACCCAGGATCCCTGGTAGTATAATGGTTAACACATTAGGCTGCTAACCACAAGATCAGCAGTTCAAATCCACCAGCTGCTCTAGGGGAGAAAGATGAGGCTTTCTGCTCCCGTAAAGTTTCCAATAATTTATAGGGTAGAAATGCAGTGAGGAGCTCTGTCTACAACAACACAGACTACCAGATTAAGCAGGCTCAGAGGATGGTGCTAAAACTCTGAACCATATAAAGGAATATGTAGAAGCTTGGAAGGCTTACAGCTAGGGAAATTTCGTAGCAGAATCAAGAAATCCATTGCTTTCTAATTCAAGATGCTCAGCTGCTCCTGGAGCTGCCATCTTGGGTGAGACCAAGCAGGGGATGGATCAGAACAGCCATGAACACCTGATAGAACTGCAGAGATACAGGTGTGAACATTCTTTTTTGGTATCTGTTCATTGGTCTATCGCTGTCTGTGCACCTCCATTCTGGTGGGGATGCCTGAACGAATGGACACTCCACCCCCACCCCTGGAGGGTTCTACTACGCCTGCACACAGATATCCTCAAAATTTAAAG
>NW_006412889.1:0-688 GCF_000296735.1 Chrysochloris asiatica | reverse complement strand
CACAGGAGGCACTCACTCCTCTCTGCAAAGAAATTTGGAAGACAACTATCTGGCCAACTGAATGGAAGAGCTCTGTATTTGTGCCCATTCCAAAGGGAGGTGACCCAACGGAATGCGGACATCATCAGAAAATATCTTTAATATCCCATGAGAGTAAAGTTTTACCAAAGGTAATACAAAAATGGCTGCATTCCTACATTGACATAGAACTTCAGAGGTCCAAGCCAGATTCAGAAGAGGCCATGGGATGAGGGATATCATTGTTGATGTCCAATGGATCTTGGCTGAAAGCAGAGAATATCAGAAAGATGTTTACCTGTGCTTTATTGACTACGCAAAGGCTTTTGATTGTGTGGATCACGACAAGCTATGGACAACAATGCGAAGTATGAGTATTCCGAAACACTTAATTGTGCTCATGAGGAATCTGTACCTGGACCAAGAGACAGTTGTACTAACAGAACATGGGAACACTGAATGGTTTAAAATTAAGAAAGGTGTGAGACAGAGTTGTATTCTTTCACCATACTAATTCACCCTGTATTCTGAGCAAACAATCCGAGAAACTGGCTTATATGAAAAAAAAAAAAAAAAAAGTGACATCATGATTGGAGAAAGAGTCATTAACCTGTGATATGCAGATGATACAACCTTACTTGCTGAAAGTGAAGAGGACTTAAAATATTTA
>NW_006412888.1:5508-7664 GCF_000296735.1 Chrysochloris asiatica | reverse complement strand
GGACTGAAACCGACTATATGGCACTTAACAACAATGGACTCCTTGTGTGGCGCTGTAGGATCAGCACTGGACTGTGAACCACAAGGATGGCAGTTCAAATCCACTAGCTGCTCCTTGGAAACCCTATAGAGGGTTGCTATGAGTTGGAACTGATTCAACAGCACTAAAATCAGCAACAACAATATGAATGGTTACATTCTTCCCCATCCTTTAATCCTTCTGGGATTTTCTTTCTCCAGCTCTCCTCTGCCCAGCTGAAGATGCAAGCTCCTTGGTGAGCATCTTGGATCCCTTTTCAAAGCCCCTGGCAAAGTCCTGGCTCACATCAGTTCAGGGATGGCCGATATTCAGTTTGTTAGTGTTATCCTTAAACACTCTGGGGTTTACCATGTGTTCCACAGGAAAAACCCAATAAAACAAAACCCTTGGACCTTGAAATAATAGGAAAGGCCTTGCCTCCTTTCTTTAGCCTTCTCAGATGTCCAGCATACTGTCCACATACCAGCTGTCAATCTGCACTGGAGGAGCTCTACTCAAATAAAGTGCTCACAGCAACCACAGACTGCGTTGGCAATGAAAGAGAGCGGGGCTTCCTCTTATTATTACCATTATTATTACTTTTTGCAGGTCAGAATGTTTATTGCAGGCAGTTTTATCAGAAGCATTAGGTTTTCCAGTTAAGTTCTGAAGACTGAAAAGTGGACTCTGTTGTACTACAGCTTCATGGACTACTTGAGGGTCCCTCTGTACATTGTTCCATAGCAGAGGTGTGATTCATAGTCTCTTCCAAAAGCATTAATGTTCTCTGCTTTTATGGAATGACTCTGGCAAAGCCCAGAAATACAGTTGCTGTTTCTTTTTAGTGCATAAAAAGTGAGCATGTTTAAGGATCCCAACAACCCAATGGTGGGCAGACTTCCCTTTCTCTTCTGAAACGCACCATTAGGTAATTAGATGGAGCCCCTTAAATTAGATTGCATGCGGTGTAAAAATGGCTGCACAGGGGCGTCTGACCTCCTCTAACTTCAGGACTGGGAGGAGAGAGAAGCGTCATCAGTATCAGCCCAAGACTGATTTGTATGAGGTGGTGGTCAAACATAGCTCTAGACACCAACCTTCTCACCAATTCTGACACCAATCTTTCCTCCCACAGCTCTCTCTACCTTTCTGCTACCTTCAATAATTTATTGCCATGACCACACAGAACTCACAGACAATGCTCATAATTATGGGGTTTATTAGGGAGGTGGTGGTTGTGTGTTTTGGAGTCAGTTCTGATTCATAGCAACCCTGTATAGGGTTTCTGAGCCTGTAAATCTTTACAGGAGCAGAAAGCCTCATCTTTTTCCTGTGGAAGCGCTGGTAGTTTTGAACTGCTGATGTTGAGGTTAGCAGTCTAACTCGTAACCACTATGCTAACAGGTTACAATTTAGGATCAGAAATGACTCAGGATAGAGTTCTTTGGGCAGAGCACCTTCTTGGGTGTGCCCTCAGGCAGCCTCTCCCTGGATCCTGGTCTCTCAGCCTTCAGCCCTTTGGCCCCTCGGGCTTTTTGGAAAAAACTAGATGCTGCCCAGCTTGGGCAAGTGTTAGAAAGCTCCTTAGCTTCACTAATAAGTGCCTGGAAGGAGCCCTGGTGGATTATGAGCTTGGCTGCTCACTGCAAGGTCAGTAGTTTAAAACTACCAGTTGCTCCTTGGGAGAAAGATGAGGTTTTCTGCTCCTGTAAAGATTTATAGCCTTGGAACCCCTATGCAGGGTCGCTATGAGTTGGAACCAAACTCCATGGCACACAATCACGATGGCACACAACAGTAAGTGTCCGGAGGCACCTCACTCTGACAACAAGCCTCCTGTCCTCTTGTTTACTGCATCAGCACACCCACTGTAGCTACCCACAGGAAGCCTACCACAGCATCTCACTGGTTCTCCTGCTGCTGTTTCTCCACCTTTGCTTCTCCCGGTCTTGCATCATCTCCAGGGTCACAGCACTCCCTGTCTCCTACTCTAGGAGGTTTTCTGCACAGGGACTACAGACCCTGTTGTTGTTGTTGTTGTTGTTGTTGTTGTTAGATGCCATAGAGCTAGTTCCAACTCATAGCGATCCTATGCACAAGAGAACGAAACTGCCCGGTCCTGGGCTAACCTCACAATC
>NW_006412888.1:3091-4333 GCF_000296735.1 Chrysochloris asiatica | reverse complement strand
TGACTCAACAGCACTTAACAAAGCAACCCAGTCATTTGGGGGGTATTACAAGACCATGGCAAGAAAGGCCATGTAAAAGTGTTCCTCACACTATGAGCAGTGTTTTGCTTTAGGTAGTGACGGAAGACATTTATGAGTGTGTGTAGGCAGAGATCTGTCTGCTATATCCGTCTTCCTTCCCAGTTTCTTGTGCTTCTCACCATCCCATTTCCCATGGTATATACACAGAAGGGAAAAGACAAATGTGTGACTGGCAGGAAATCCATTTGGAAAGGAAACTAATATAATCACTGCCAGCTGTTAAGAGAAAACCAAAGTGATACTCTATTAAACACCTAACCTGTCCCATTTTCACTGAAATTGGTTTCATAATAAGCTTGGTTCAGTGGTTTTATTTTGGAATCCTTCAGAGTTCAGTGTTCTCACAGACTCAGGATTGATTACTATAAGCCAATCTTTGGCTCTACAGTTGTTTATGGTTAGTGTCAATTGATGGTAAATACTGCATTGCTGGAGTGTGTCTGATTTCGACCCGAGTCTCTCTTTACCATCTTGAATTTGACATCCCAAAAGGAACTCTTGATCTTTCTTCATGAATATGCTCTGCTCCTCTCCTCTCCCAACCTCTGTGAATGATATTTCTAGCTGCTCAGGCCAACTGTGAGGGCCGTCCTTGATGACCCTTTGTCTCCTTCCCTGTCTCTCTTTTAATGGTAAGGTGAAAAAGGAAATATAATTTTTATTTTATGCGTTTGTACTACCTAACACTTTTAAAAACTTTTTATTGTTAATTGAGTGAAGGTTTATAGAGCAGATTATCAGTTTCACATTCAACAAATCATTTACTGTGCTTCGTTACAGTGATTGCAATCCCCTTCATATACCAGCAGTTGACAGTATTTACCTCTATGTACTTTAGCTACTGCATTCCTCCCTGTGTCTCCCAGTACCTTATTCTTTTCTCTGCTAACCTCCATCTTGTTCTTTGTTGCCTGTCCTGTCACCCATGTTAACATGTATGTAAACTTCCAGAGGTTCAAGCTGGATTCAGAAGAGGCTTGGAATGAGGGATATCATTGCTGATGTCTGATGGATCTTGGCTGAAAGCAGAGAATATCAGAAAGATGTTTACCTGTGATTTATTGACTATGCAAAGGCTTTCGATTGTATGGATCATGACAAGCTATGGACAACATTGCAAAGTATTGTGCTCATGAGGAATCTGTACCTGGACCAAGAGGC
>NW_006412888.1:0-1241 GCF_000296735.1 Chrysochloris asiatica | reverse complement strand
TATTCTCTGCTTTCAGTCAAGATCCATCAGACATCAGCAATGATATCCCTCATTCCATGGCCTCTTCTGAATCCAGCTTGAACCTCTGGAAGTTCTGTGTCAATGTATGCTTGTAGCCATTTCTGTATTACCTTTAGTAAAACTCCCCTCGCATGGGATATCAAAGATATTGTCTTGATGATTTCTGCATTCTGTTGGGTTACCTCTCTTTAGAATGTGCACAAATATGCATTTCTTCCAATTAGTCGCCTATATAGTTGTCTTCCAATTTTTTTGGCTTAGATAAATGAGTGCCTCCTATGCTGCTTCACTTTGTTGAAAGATTTCAATTTTTATTCCACCAATTTCTGGTGACTTGTTCTTTGCCAATTCCTTCAATGCACCTTGGACTTCTTCCTTCAGTATCATTGGCTCTTGGTCTTATGCTACATCTTGAAATGGTTGAACATTGACCATTTTCTTTTGGTACAGTGATTCTGTGAATTACTTCCATCTTCTTCTTCTTAAACAACAACAACACAAACCTTTATTTCTCAACATAAGCTCCATCAAGTTCAAGACAATTTTGTAAATAATGATAGCAGCCATTTAGTTCATCCTTTAAAAACTGAGGGTCCTGGAAATTTAATCAGATCAAAACAATCTTTTTCACATTATTAACTGAAGAGAAATCTGTGCCTTTTGAAGATTTTTATAAGATTAAGAAACAAAGAGAAGTCCAGAGTCACAAAACCAAAACTGTAAGGTAAATACTGGACAATTTCCTACTGAAACTCTTGCAAAAGTGCCTTGGTTTGATGAAAGGAAGGAGGAGGATCAGAGTCCTGGCGAAGGATTCTCTGGTGATGATTTTCCTGGTGTTTTTGTGCTAAAGCTTTGGCTTTCTCATAAGCATCAGGAGGTTCTCAGAATTTCCTGTAATAAGCAGATGTTATCTTTCTTTGGCTCTCCAGAAAGTCAAAAAGAAAAATGTCTTGAGCACCTCCCAAATCTGTTGCTATGACCTTTGCTCTTGACTGGTCCATTTTTGCCTTGACTGGACCACTTCCACCTCTTGGTAGCCATTGATTTGATTTTGCTTTGTCTTTGGGATTCTACTGGCAAACCCATGATTCATCTCTTGTTATAATTTTTCCAAGAAATGCTTCAGGATCTTGATCCCACTTGTTTAAAATTTCCATTGAAAGCTCTGCTCTTGTCTGCAATTGACCTGGAAGCAACAGTTTTGGCACTTATCAAAC
>NW_006412887.1:1929-8614 GCF_000296735.1 Chrysochloris asiatica | reverse complement strand
TCTGTTTAGTGTAATACAAGTTTTCTTTTCATTCCTATACGTGAAATAGCTTCCACAGTAGTTGTGTTTGTCTCTTTAAACAGTCCAAACTATTCATTACTTAGCAAGAAAATTCATGGAGCCTGTCATTTTCAAACAGATAGTTTTCCTATAAGTGATCCAAGAAACAATGTTTACAGGTTCCTGGTGTGTAGCACAATTAAAGTTTATAGCCTTATTCCTAAGAAGTATACTGATTTCACTTGAGAATTGAATTGCTTTTGTGAAACTGAAATCTCCCTTCATATGTAAAGCATAAGAAATGGTCTTCAGAAACAGCCCAGAAGCTTAAAACAGATAGATTCCTGATAACATGAAGAAACTGGAAAATGTGAGCTTTCAAAAACGTCGAAGAAATTCCTTTAGGCGCAAAATTTTCTGAAATATGAATGTGTTCTATATAGCCAGTACAGCAAGAAAATAGTTTCCTAGATCATGAAATCCTGAATGAAACATTCTGTTTAATGTAATACAAGTTTTCTTTTCATTCCTATGGGTAAAATAGTTTCCTCAATTGATTTGTTTGTCTCTTTCAACAATCCTTACTATTCATTACTTAGCAAGCATATTCATGAAGGCTGTCATGTTCAAACAGAGAGTTTAGCTATAAGTGATCCAATAAACAGTGTTTACAGAGTCCTAGAGTGTAGTACAATTAAGGATGTTAGCCAGCTTGCTAGTAAGGCTACTGATTTTCTTGAGAATTGAATTGCTTTTTGTGAAACTGAAATCTCTCTTGCTATGAAAAGCATAAGAAATGGTCTTCAGAAACAGCCCAGAAGCTTAAAACGGATAGATTCCTGATAACACGAAGAAACTGGAAAATGTGACCTTTCAAAATCATCTAAGAGGTTCCCTGAGGCGCAAAACTCTCTAAAATGTGAATGTGTTCTATATTGCCAGTACAGCAAGAAAATAGTTTCCTCGCTAATGAAATCCTGAATGAAACGTTCTGTTTAGTGTAATACAAGTTTTCTTTTCATTCCTATACATGAAATAGCTTCCGCAATTGATTTGTTTGTCTCCTTCAACAGTGCTTACTATTCATTACTTAGCAAGCAAATTCAAGGAGGCTGCCATTTTCAAACGGATAGTTTTCCTAGAAGTGACCCAAGAAACAGTGTTTACAGAATCCTACTCTGTAGCACAAATAAAGTTCATAGCCTTATTCCTAAGAAGGATACTGATTTCAGTTGAGAATTGAATTGCTTTTGTGAAACTGAAATCTGCCTTCATACGAAAAGCATAAGAAATGGTCATCAGAAACAGCCCAGAAGCTTAAAACGGATAGATTCCTGATAACATGAAGAAACTGTGTAATGTCAGATTTCAAAAACATCTAGGAAGTTCTTTGGGCAAGAAAACTCTCTAGAACGTGAATGAGTTCTTCCTTGCCAGTACAGCAAGAAAATAGTTTCCTAGATCGTGAAATCCTGAATGAAACGTTCTGTTTAGTGTAATACAACTTTTCTTTTTATTCCTATAGGTGAAATAGCTTCCACAATTGATTCGTTTGTCTCTTTCAACAATCCTTACTATTCATTACTTAGCAAGCAAATTCATGAAGGCTGTCATGTTCAAACAGATAGTTTTCCTATAAGTGACCCAAGAAACAGTGTTTAGAGATTCCTAATGTGTAGCAAAATTAAGGATGTTAGCCAGCTTGCTAGGAAGGATACTGGTTTCACTTGAGAATCGAATTGCTTTTTGTGAAACTGAAATCTCGCTTCCTATGAAAAGCATAAGAAATGGTCTTCAGAAACAGAAGCTTAAAACGGATAGATTCCTGATAACACGAATAAACTGGAAAATGTGACCTTTGAAAAACCTCTAAGAGGTTTCCTGAGGCGTAAAACTCTCTAAAATGTGAACGTGTTCTATATTGCCAATACAGCATGAAAATAGTTTTCTAGATCATGAAATCCTGAATGAAACGTTCTGTTTAGTGTAGTACAAGTTTTCTTTTCATTCCTATATGTGAAATAGCTTCCACAATTGATTCCGTTGTCTCTTTCAAAAATCCTTACTATTCATTACTTAGAAAGCAAATTCATGAAGGCTATTCATGTTCAAACAGATAGTTTTCCTATAAGTGACCCAAGAAACAGTGTTTACAGATTACTGGTGTGTATCAAAATGAAAGTTCATAGCCTTCTTTCAAAGAAGTATACTGATTTCACTGGAGAATTGAATTGCTTTTTGTGAAACTGAAATCACGCTTCCTATGAAAAGCATAAGAAATGGTCTTCAGAAACATCCCAGAAGCTTGAAAACGGATAGATTCCTGGTAACACAAATAAGCTGTCAAATGTGAGCTTTCAAAAACATCTAAGAAGTTCCTTGAGGCGCAAAACTCTCTAAAAAGTGAATGTGTTCTACATTGCCAGTACAGTAAGAAAATAGTTTCCTAGATCATGAAATCCAGAATGAAACATTCTGTTTAGTGTAATACATGTTTTCTTTTCATTCCTATAGGTGAAATAGCTTCCACAATTGATTCGTTTGTGTCTTTCAACAATCCTTACTATTCATTACTTAGCAAACAAATTCATGAAGGCTGTCATTTTCAAACAGATAGTTTTCCTATAAGTGACCTAAGAATCAGTGTTTACATATTCCTGGTGTGTAACACATTTAAAGTTCATAGCCTTATTCCAAGAAGGATACTGATTTCACTTGAGAATTGAATTGCTTTTTGTGAAACTGAAATCTCTCTTCCTATGAAAAACATAAGAAATGGTCTTCAGAAAGAGCCCAGAGGCTTAAAGCAGACAGGTTCCTGATAACATGAAGAAACTGGAAAATGTGACCTTTCAAAAACATCTAAGAAGTTCCTTGAGGCGCAAAACTCTCTAAAATGTGAATGTGTTCTACATAGCCTGTACAGCAAGAATATATTGTCCTAGATCATGAAATCCAGAATGAAACATTCTGTTTAGTGTAATACAAGTTTTATTTTCATTCCTATAGGTGAAATAGCTTCCACAGTTGATTCGTTTGTCTTTTTCAACAATCCTTACTATTCATTACTTACCAAGCAAATTCATGAAGGCTGTCATGTTCAAACAGATAGTTTTCCTATAAGTGACCCAAGAAACATTGTTTATAGATTACTCATGTGTAGCACAACTAAGGATGTTAGACTGTTTGCTAAGAAGGCTACGGATTTTCTTGTGAATTGAATTGATTTTTGTGAAACTGAAATCTCGCTTCCTACCAAAAGCATAAGAAATGGTCTTGAGAAACAGCCCAGAAGCTTAAAACGGATAGATTTATGATAACATGAAGAAACTGGAAAATGTGACCTTTCAAAAACATCTAAGAGGTTCCCTGAGGCGCAAAATTCTCTAAAATGTGATTGTGTTCTACATTGCCAGTACAGCAAGAAAATAGTTTCCTAGATCATGAAATCCTGAATGAAACGTTCTGTTTAGTGTAATACAAGTTTTCTTTCATTCCTATAGGTGAAATAGCTTCCACAATTGATTCACTTCTCTCTTTCAACAAATCTTACTACTCATTACTTAGCAAGCAAATTCATGGAGGCTGTCATTTTCAAACAGAAAGTTTTCCTATAAGTGTCTCAGGAAACAGTGTTTACAGATTCCTGGCGTGTAGCCCAATTAAAGTTCATAGCTTTATTCCTAAGAAGGATACTGATTTCACTTGAGAATTGAATTATTTTTGTGAAACTGAAATATCGCTTCCTACGAAAAGCATAAGAAATGGTCTTCAGAAAAAGCCCAGAAGCTTAAAACGGACAGATTCCTGATAACACGAAGAAACTGGAAAATGTGACCTTTCAAAAACATCTAAGAGGTTCCCTGAGGCGTAAAACTCTCTAAAATTTGATTGTGTTCTATATTGCCAGTACAGCAAGAAAATAGTTTCCTAGATCATGAAATCCTGAATGAAACATTTTGTTTAGTGTAATACAAGTTTTCTTTTAATTCCTATAGGTGAAATAGCTTCCACAATTGATTCATTTGTCCCTTTAAACAATCCTTACCATTCATTACTTAGTAAGCAAATTCATGGAGGCTGTCATGTTCAAACAGATAGTTTTCCTATAAGTGACCCAAGAAACAGTGCTTACAGATTCCTGGTGTGTAGCACAATTGAGGATGTTAGACTGCTTGCTAGGAAGGCTACTGATTTTCTTGAGAATTGAATTGCTTTTTGTGAAACTGAAATCTTGCTTCCTATGAAAAGCATAAGAAATGGTCTTCAGAAAAAGCCCAGAAGCTTAAAACGGATAGATTCCTGATAACACGTAGAAACTGGAAAATATGACCTTTCAAAAACATCTAAGAGGTTCCCTGAGGCGCAAAACTCTCTAACATGTGAATGTCTTCTATATTGCCAGTAAAGCAAGAAAATAGTTTCCTAAATCATGAAATCCTGAATGCAATGTTCTGTTTAGTATAATACAAGTTTTCTTTTCATTCCTATAGGTGAAATAGCTTCCACAATTGATTCGCTTCTCTCTTTCAACAATCCTTACTATTCATTACTTAGCAAGCAAATTCATGGAGGCTGTCATTTTCAAACAGAAAGTTTTCCTATAAGTGTCCCAGGAAACAGTGTTTACAGATTTTTGGCGTGTAGCACAATTAAAGTTCATAGCCTGATTCCTAAGAAGGATACTGATTTCAGTTGAGATTTGAATTGCTTTTTGTGAAACTGAAAGCTCGCTTCCTATGAAAAGCATAAGAAATGGTCTTCAGAAATAGACAGAAGCTTAAAACGGATAGATTACTGATAACATGAAGAAACTGGCAAATGTGAGCTTTCAAAAACATCTAAGAAGTTCCTTGAGGCGCAAAACTCTCTAAAATGTGAATGTGTTCTACATAGCCAGTACAGAAAGAAAATAGTTTCCTAGATCATGAAATCCTGAAGGAAACATTCTGTTTAGTGTAATACAAGTTTTCTTTTCATTCCTATAGGTGAAATAGCTTCCCCATTTGATTCATTTGTCTCTTTCAACAATCCTTACTATTCATTGCTTAGCAAGCAAATTCATGAAGGCTGTCATGTTCAAACAGATAGTTTTCCTATAAGTGAGCCAAGAAACAGTGTTTATAGATTCTTGGTGTCTAACACAATTCAAGGTCATAGCCTAATTCCTAAGAAGGATACCGATATCACTTGAGAATTGAATTGCTTTTTGTGAAACTGAAATCTTATTTCCTATGAAAAGCATAAGAAATGGTCTTCAGAAACAGCCCAGAAGCTTAAAATGGATAGATTCCTGATAACACGAAGAAATTGGCAAATGTGAGCTTTCAAAAACATCTAAGAAGTTTCTTGAGGCGAAAAACTCTCTAAAATGTGAAAATGTTCTACATAGCCAGTACAGCAAGAAAATAGTTTCCTAAATCATGAAATCCTGAAGGAAACATTCTGTTTAGGGTAATACAAGTTTTCTTTTCATTCCTATAGGTGAAATAGCTTCCACAATTGATTCGTTTGTCTCTTTCAACAATCCTTACTATTCATTACTTTGCAAGCAAATTCATGGAGGCTGTAATTTTCAAACAGAAAGTTTTCCTATAAGTGTCCCAGGAAACAGTGTTTACAGATTGTTGGCGTGTAGCACAATTAAAGTTCATAGCCTGATTTCTAAGAATGATACTGATTTCAGTTGAGAATTGAATTGCTTTTTGTGAAACTGAAAGCTCGCTTCCTATGAAAAGCATAAGAAATGGTCTTCAGAAATGGACAGAAGCTTAAAACGGATAGATTACTGATAACATGAAGAAACTGGCAAATGTGAGCTTTCAAAAACATCTAAGAAGTTCCTTGAGGCGCAAAACTCTCTAAAATGTGAATGTGTTCTACATAGCCAGTACAGCAAGAAAATAGTTTCCTGGATCATGAAATCCTGAATGAAACATTCTGTTAATGTAATACAAGTTTTCTTTTCATTCCTATATGTGAAATAGCTTCCACAATTGATTCATTTGTCTCTTTCAACAATCCTTACTATTCATTACTTAGCAAGCAAATTCCTGAAGGCTGTCATGTTCAAACAGATAGTTTTCCTATAAGTGACCTAAGAAAGAGTGTTTACAGATTCCTGTTGTGTAACACAATTAAAGGTCATAGCCTTATTCCTAAGAAGGATACTGATTTCACTTGTGAATTGAATTGCTTTTGTGAAACTGAAATCTCGCTTCCTATGAAAAGCATAAGAAATTGTCTTCAGAAACAGCCCAGAAGCTTAAAACGAAGAGATTCCTGATATCATAAAGAAACTTGCAAATGTAACCTTTCAAAAACATCTTAGAGGGAGCTTGTGGCACAAAACTTTCTAAAATGTGAATGAGTTCTATATTGCCAGTACAGCAAGAAAATAGTTTCCTCGCTCATTAAATCCTGAATGAAACATTCTGTTTAGTGTAATACAAGTTTTCTTTTCATTCCTATAGGTGAAATAGCTTCCACAATTGATTCATTTGTCTCTTTCAACAATCTTTACTATTCATTACTTATCAAGCCAATTCATGGAGGGTGTCATTTTCAAACAGTTTTCCTAAAAGTGACCCAAGAAACAGTATTTACAGATTCCTGGTGTGTAGCACAATTAAGGATGTTAGCCTGCTTGCTAGGAAGGCTACTGATTTTCTTGAGAATTGAATTG
>NW_006412887.1:0-637 GCF_000296735.1 Chrysochloris asiatica | reverse complement strand
GATTCCTGGTGTGTAACACAATTAAAGTTCATAGCCTTATTCCTAAGAAGGATACTGATTTCACTTGAGAATTGAATTGCTTTTTGTGAAACTGATATCTCGCTTCCTATGAAAAGCATAAGAAATGCTCTTCAGAAACAGCCCAGAAGCTTAAAATGGATACATTCCTGATAACACGAAGAAACTGGAAAATGTGACCTATCAAATACATCTAAGAGGTTCCCTGAGGCGCAAAACTCTAAAATGTGAATGTGTTCTACATTGCCAATACAGCAAGAAAATAGTGTCCTAGATCATGAAATCTTGAATGAAATGTTCTGTTTAGTGACATACAAGTTTTCCTTTCATTCCTATATGTTAAATAACTTCCACAATTGATTCATTTCTCTCTTTCAACAGTCCTTACTCTTCATTACTTAGCAAGCAAATTCATGGATCCTGTCAATTTCAAACAGATAGCTTTCCTATAAGTGACCCAAAAAACAGTGTTTACAGATTCCTGGTGTGTAGCACAATTAAGGATGTTAGCCTGCTTGCTAGGAAGGCTACTGATTTTCTTGAGAACTGAATTGCTTTTTGTCAAACTGAAATCTCGCTTTCTATGAAAAGCATAAGAAATGGTCTTCAGAAACAGCCC
>NW_006412886.1:4807-7646 GCF_000296735.1 Chrysochloris asiatica | reverse complement strand
GGGGATAAATATGGATCTCTTTTAGTCAGTTGGCCAGATAATTTTCTTCTAAATTTCTTGGCATAGATGTGTGCTGCATCAGTTTGCTTGAAAGCATCTTGATTCTGGCTTTATGCCAAAGAGATATACATTTCTTTAAAATTCTGAATAGAATTTAAATTCCATATCGGCCCACTTCCATGCTTTGTTTTTCCTTTTTGTCTTATCTAAGGAAATAGCAAAATGCATTGAGGTCTATTTGGTAACACATGAAAGCTTAATAATTTTATGACCTCTGATAATAGTGTACGGTTGCTGTGAGCTGTGAGTCATAATTTGACTTGCTAGGAATGAGTTTTATTTTTTGATAATAGCAGCTTTGCTTTCTTGGCCTTGTTGCAACAATTCACGTTTTCACTCTGTTATAACTGTTTCTGGGGATGAGAGCTGACAGAAGTCAATAGCATTGGTGGCAAAGTAGTTAAAGCAGATGGTTGGAGGGTACTCAAAATGCAACCAGGGAAGAGCTGCCTCCGTAAAGTAGACCTTAATGACCTGAATGGAGCAAAGCTTTCCAGACCTTTCTGGCTAATATGGAACAACTCAAAATGGGAAGAAACACCTGTACACATCTATTAATAATCAGAACATAGAATGTATAAAGTATGAATTGAGAAGACTTGAAAGTTATTAAAAATGAAGTGTAACACATAAAGATTGATATGCTAGGCTTAGTGAGCTGAAATGGACTGGCACTGTTCATTTTGAGTCAGATAATCACGTGATTTACTATGCTGGGAATGACAAACTGAAGAGGAATGGTCACAATCATCATCAAGAAGAGCCTTTCAAGACCCATCTTGAAGTACCATACTTCTGTGATCAGATAATACCCATGCACCTACAAGGAAGATCAATTAATACCACTATTATTAAAATTTATGCACTAACCACCAAAGCCAGTGATGAAGAAATTGAAGAGTTTTACCAACTTTTTCTAGCACTCATCTGACAGTTTGTTGCACTGTGGTGGCTTCAGTGTTACTGTGATGCTGGAAGCTTATGCCACTGGTATTTTAAATACCAAGAGGGTCACCCATAATGGATGGGTTTCAGTGGAGCTTCCAAACTAAGACAAAGCAGGAAGAAGCGAGGTAGACTACTTCTGAATTTTTAGCCACTAAAAATGTATGATTAACAACAGAACATTATAAAATATAGTACCAGAAGATGAAAATATTATGAATAACAGCAGGATATTGTTAGATATAGTGCTGGAAGATGAGCCGCTTGGGCCGGAAGACACTCAAAATACAACTGGGGAAGAGCTGCCTCCTCATATTAGAGTTGATCATGATGCAAATGGAATAAAGCTTTTAGGACCTTCATCTACTGATGGGGTGTAACTTAAAATGAGGAGAAACAGATGCAAATATCCATTTATAATGAGAACTTGGAAAGATGAAGTATGAATCTAGGAAAATTGGAAATTCTCAGAAATGAAATGGAACACATAAGTATCAATATTCTAGGCATTTGTGAGCGGAAATGGATTGGTATTGGCCATTTTAAATAAGACAATCATATGGTTTACTATGCTGGAAACAACAAATTGAAGAGGAATGGCATCACATTCATTATTAAAAGGAACATTTCAAGATCTATCTTGAAGTACAATGCTGTCTGTAATAGGATATCCATACTCCTACAAGGAAGACCAGTTAATACCACTATCATTCAAATTTATGCACTAACCACTTAAGCTGGTGATGATGACATTTAGGAATTCTACCAACTTTTTCAGACTGAAATTGATCAAACATGTAATCAAAATGTAAAATAATTACTGGTGATTGGAATGCAGAAGTTGGAAACAAAGAGGAAGGATCAGTAGTTAGAAAATATGGCCTTGGTGATAGAAATATTACTGGAGATTATATGGCAGAATTTTGCAAGACCAATATCTTATTCATTTTTTAAACAGCATAAAAGGTGATTATATTTATGGGCCTGGCGTCCTGGTGTGATGCTGTAGGATAAGCACTGGACCACAAGGTCAGTTAGAACCACAGGGTTGGCATTTCAAATTCACCGGCCCTCGGAAACCCTATACAGGGTTACTATGAGTTGGAACCACCTTGATGGCACTTAACAACAACCACATACATGGACTTCACCAGATTGAATATTCAGGAATCAAATTGGCTGCATCTGTGGCATGAGACTGTGGAAAAGCTTAATATCATCAGCCAAAATAAGGCCAGGGGTCAACTGTGGAACAGATTGTCAACTGCTCATATGCAAGTTCAGGCTGAAGAAAATAAAATCGAGTCCATGAGAATTAAAATAGGACCTTGAACATATCCCACTTGAATTTAGAGACTATCTCAAGAACTGATTTGATGCATTAATCACTAATGACCGAACACCGTGAGAGCTGTGGGATGATATCAGGAATATCACCCAAGAAGAAAGCAAAGGTTATTAAAAAGACAGGAAAGAAAATACCAGAATGGATGTCAGAAGAAACTGAAAATTGCTCTCCAGTATAGAGATGTTAAAGGAGTGGAATAACGGTTCAAGCCTCCTAGCTACTCTGCAGGAGAAAGATGAAGTTTTCAGCTTCTGAGGAGATTTTTAAGTCTCAGAAACCCTATACAAAGTTGCCATGACTCTAAACCGACTTCACAGCATTTAACAACAAAAACATAGGCAAAATATGAATGATTGCAGAATTCATCAAAAAGTAATGGTCACGAGGTTGTCTGTGATCTAGAACCAATGGTACTGAAGGAAAAAGTCCAAGATGCACTGAAAAGTATTGGCAAAAAAACAAGGCTCCAGGAATTGACTGAATACA
>NW_006412886.1:0-4707 GCF_000296735.1 Chrysochloris asiatica | reverse complement strand
CAACATAATGCAAAAATCATTGAAAACTATCTTTAATGTCACATGCAAGTAACATGTTTAGAGTACATGGAACTAGGGATATCTTTGCTGATGTCAGATGAATTTTGGCTGAAAACAGAGATTACCAGAAAGATGTTGATTTGTGGTTTATTGTTTCTGCAAAGGCTTTTGACTGTGTGCTTTGTGACAAGCTATGAGTAACAATGTGAAGAATGGAAATTCCAGACCACTTAATTGTGTTAATGAAGAACCTGTTTACACATCAAGCAACAGTTGTTAGGAACAGAACAAGGCAAAGTTTAAAATCAGGACAAGTGTGCGTCAGGGTTGTATTCTTTTACCGTATTTATTCATTCTGTATACTGGGCACATAATCCAAGGAGCTGGATTATTTGAAGAAGAACATGGCATCAGGATTGAAGGAAGATTTATTAACAAACTTAGATATGCAGATGATACAACCTTATTTGCTGGAAGTGAAGAGGCCTTGAAGCACTCACTGATAAAGATCAATGACTATAGCCTTTAATCTGGATTACACCTCAGTGTAAAGAAAACAAAATCTGTACAACTGGACAAATTATTGATATCATGCGAAATGGAGAAAAGAATGAAGTTGTCAATGACTTCATTTTACTTGTTGTTATTGTTAAGTGCCGTCGAGTCAATTCCGACCCATAGCGACCCTGTATAGGGTTCAGCTGGTGAGATTGAACCACCAACCTTGCAGTTCAAAAGACTTTGCAGTCTGACGCATTAGCCCACAGCACCACACCAGGACTCCTCATTTTACTTAGCAGTCAAGAAATCAAATGACATATTGCATTAGGCAAATTTGCAGAACAAGACCTCTTTAAAGTGTTCAAGAGCAAAGATGTCAGCTTGAGGACTAAGGAGAACCTAACCCAAGACATGGTATTTTCACTAGTTTCATATGCATATGAAAGTGAGACAGTGAATAAGGAAGACTGTAGAAGAACTGATGCATTTGAGTTACGGTGTTAGAGGAGAATATTAAAAGTACCATGGACTGCCAACAGAACAAACAAATCTGTGTTGGAAGTAGTACAGCCAGAATGCTCCTTAGAAGCCAGGGTGGTGAGCTGTTGTTTCATACTTTGGACATATTATGAGAAGGGACTAGTCCCTGGATAAAGGCATCATGCTTGGTAAAGTATAGGGTCAGCAAAAAGTAGTGAGACCCCTATGGGCTGGATTGGCAGTTCAAATCCACCTACCACTCCATGCTAGAAAGATGAGACTTTCTGCTATAGCAAAGATTTATAGCCTCAGAAAACTTATACAGGGTCGCTATGAGTGGGAACAAAAACATGTCAAAGGTTCCAAGACCATGAGAAGTATCTTCTCATGACGTAAGGTAGTCATCTTTTAGTAAGATGTACAAACATATTCTACCTCCTATATTAAATCAATTATAGTAGTAAATATTTTATGATAATAGAAGTTACTATATATTGAATGTGCCAGGTATTTTGTATATATTCATCTTTTTCTGTACATAAATTCGTAATCTTTATAGCCATCCTATAAATTAGAGTTGACAATACCCATTTTATTGATTAGTAAATAAAATTCAGACGAACTAGTGAACATGTTTAAGGCTATATTGTTTTTTTAAGTGGTAGGACTAGATTTTAAATGCCACATCAGCCCACCTTCAAAGTCACTTACAGAAATAATGTATCTAACAGAGTATTGAACTGGTTCATTCTTGTCCAGGCTCCTGCTGAGAATTTTCAATTTCATCCCAGATATTCTGAATCCCAATCTGTATTTTAATAAGATCCCACATGTATATGCAAGAATTGCCAGGTTATCTGTATGAATCACCTGGGGGTGAGGGAGTCTTGTTAAATTTCAACATCATCTTGTGCATGTTGAAAATCAAGATACTTTTTTTCCCCCTTATTAATCATATTCTGGCGCCATTTCAATTCTATACACGTCCTAAAAATTATTTGAATTTTAAATTTGAAGTGCAAATCCTCTAGTCCCCTTGACATTTAGATATATTAGAAATAGCAAGATGCTCATTTGTTATGTCTTTTTCTGTCTTTGATTTCAAGATGGTTCTCAATAGAGAAAATACAAACAAAACTGAAATTGAATTCTTCTGTCATCTCTTTTGTTTTCTGTTAACACTGTAGCATATACTTTTTGTTGTTTTTGCTTTATGAATATGTCTTTAGACATATTCAAGCCCTTTGTTTTTCTTGTCAGTTTTTTTTTTAAGGCTCCATTCATTTTGGAGGAGTCCTGGTGTGGCATTGTGGGTTAAAGCACTGGACTGCAAAGTCAGTTTGAACCTCAGGGTTAGCGGTTCAAGCTTACCAGTTGCTCCTTAGAAACCCTGTACAGGGTGCATCACTATGGGTTGGGGATAGGGGTTAGGATTTACAACATCTATTTGGAGGGACACATTTAATCCATAACACTGCTACAACATCTTTCTTCTGCATTACTGTAACACTGTTAGAACTTGGCTGATTTGACAACCTCTTGTTATGAATCAGAATTGACATGACGGCAGTGGGTGATTTGTTAGTGTCTTCAACTTTGGAATGGACTTCATATTTTTCCTGAAGTTTTTGATACTGTCTTTTCTTGTATTTTGGCTTTACATCTAATTATAGGCAAGGCTTATTTTATTTTATTACAATGTGATATTTGCTAGGTATGTGACCTTCAACAATTTACTCAACCTCTTTGACTCTCAATTACCTCATATGTAAAGTGGAGATGAAACTTTACAGAATGTTATGAAAATTAAATGAGAAATACAGAATTGTTATGATACTAAATGAGAAAATCTGCATGAATACTTCTTTCACATAGTCGGGTTGGTGGTGGTTGTATGCTTTGGAGTCAGAATGACATTCTGTAGGATTTCTCCACTTTCTCCCATGGAGTGGCTGGTAGATTAGAACTGCTGACCTTGCGGTTAGCAGTCTTAACTCACTATACCACCAGAGTTCCTTTCTTTCACATAGTAGGAAAAGTTCAATTTTAGTTTTTCTTCTCTTGCACTTTACCTAATTTTCCTTGTCCAAAAATAAAGTCCAAAGACAAAATAACTTCTGTTTTGCTCTTGTGTCTTCCAAGATATAAAATTTCAGTAGATGTATATTGCAAAGTAAATTATAATTTCCTGAATTGGGTGTTCCCTTGATAAGGAAATCTGAGAGAATGTGTCAGAAGATTTCAAGAAATGATTGGAATGCAGAGCAGATAGAATGGCTTTATCCTGGAGGCCTTTATAGTCTAGTGTGTCTTTTGTCACCCTTTCTTCATAATTAGGCCAAGTAATCAGTATGAACTTCACACTTAGGTGTGGCAAGCTAGGATATCTCTCTCCATCTTTTAAAGAAAGAAGCAAATGGTGGTTTCCTGAGTAAGACTTATTTACTTTTGGTATTGTGCACTGACTCAAAACTATAAGGAACATTTTAAAACAGTATGCTAATTATATTTTCATTCGTAATACTCAATGTGTTGGTTTTTTTTCCAGATTGTTTTCAATGTTTTATTTTACATTTTATTTTACATAAAATACCTCAAAACTTAAAGCAGTGATTCAATTGTTAATCCCAAAAGTAATGAAAAAAAAACAAACAAAAAACTTTTCTTCCTTAGTTTCCTCATTATTTTCCTTTGTTTTTCGACTTGGTGTGCGGTCTTTTTCTTTTTCAAGATTAATAATTGCCTACTTTTTTTTTTTTTTTTTTTTAAATAAAGAGCCTTGGTGGTGCAGTTGGATAAGCACTGGACTGCTGGCCACAAGGTCACTGCTCCCAGAGAGAGAGATGAGTCTTTCTGTCCTCGTTAATATTTACACCTTGGAAACACTGTACAGGGTCCTCACCATCAGTTGGAATTCATTCCATGGCAGTGGGTTTGGTTTTGCAAATTAATTAAAATTAATGCTTCATCTGAAAAGGTGTCTGCAGATTCACACATTAGTGGTATTATTTGAAAATGTATCAGACCTTCTTAAAATATATTTTATATTTCTAGACATTTTGAATACCCCATATTTTGTGTTCTACCTTTATCAGGTAGCATTATTTTATTTCTGTTTTTTCTCAAGCATCAACTTATTTGTTTTAAAAAATTCTCTATTCTGTTATTACTGCTTACCTATCTTCATATTTTTAGGAAAATGTTTATTTATTTCTAATTTTTATCATCAGTAGATATGGTTAGATTTATAGCAATTATTCTTAGTGGGAAATCATTTGTTAGTATGGAGTCCCTGAAATTATGTTAGCCAATCAAAACATATGACCCGCTAAGTAGCTTTGAGATAGTATTAGTTTTTTTTTTGTTGTTGTTGTTAAATGCCGTTGAGTTGATTCCAACCCATAGAGACCCTGTATAGGGTTTCCAAGGAGTAGCTGGTGAGTTTGAACCACTCACTTGGCAGTTCAAACAACCTTACAGTCTGACGCAGTAGCCCACAGTACCACACCAGGACGCTAGTTTTTCTTTACAAGGGTTGAAATAACTTGGATATATCCCGTGAACCTTCCTTATTTTAGAAGCTTAAGGAATATGTTCTGTGTTTTAATAATATTTCAATTATAATTTTAAAAATTACTTGCAAAGTGTATGTGTGTATATGTTGTTGCTATTGTTAGGTGCCATCGAGTTGATACTAACTCATAGAAGTCTTATGCACAGCAGAAC
>NW_006412885.1:7205-7625 GCF_000296735.1 Chrysochloris asiatica | reverse complement strand
ATTTTTGTTTTCTTGACATTGAGATGTAATCCATATCGAAGGCTGTGCTCTTTAATCTTCAGACCTATAGAGAAGGGTTTGTAAAAGTGGGAGCTGACAGATGATTATAATATGTAGGAACACAAACAGTACTGTACACAACATCGAAGTGACCTGCGGGAGCTCTGTCAGCCCTCAGGATTGCATGTTGTGATACTGCAAGCACAAGACATCTCTAGAAGGACTCTGAACCGCTTTACCCTTGGGGAATAGGTTTGTTTCAGGTCACATGGTCAATAAGGGATAGGACACAGGGATTTTTCATGGAGGAAGGGTATTTTAGCAGCAGGTCCACTACTTCCTGCATGCTAGCAAATCTTCTGTATGTGTCTAGGAATGCATTGATATGTAACAGGTCCCCCTTCAGGTAGGCATCTGGTA
>NW_006412885.1:2981-4280 GCF_000296735.1 Chrysochloris asiatica | reverse complement strand
TCACATGATCTGGGTCACGTGGGAAAGGCAAGGTGATGAGGAGGTTGATGACAATGAGGCTACTGTTGCTGCTTCAGGACAGATCATCACTGAAGGCACCCTGTCCCCATCTCCTTTTCCCTCATCATTACTGCTTCAGGACAGAACATCTCTGAGGGCACCCTGTCCCCATCTCCTTGTCCCTTATCATTACTGCTTCAGGACGGACCATCTCTGAGGGCACCCTGTCCCCATCTTCTTGTCCCTCATCATTACTGCTTCCGGACAGAACATCTCTGAGGGCTCCCGTCCCCATCTCCTTGTCCCTCATCATTACTGTGGACATAAGGGTCAGGAGTACCCTGATGGTGTGGTGGGTCAGTTACTTCGTCAGATCAATGTCTTGAGATCAGTGTGGACGTGCATCATGTCCCTACTTCTAAACCCTGACCCCATAGGATGCTGGGTCTTAAGTGGTCCCGGGATAGGCCAGGATTAAGACAGGCACAATCCTGAGCTAACACACTAACCACAATTCTGCCCTGGAGCATATCTGAGCCCCAACAGGTCCTGTGACAGGCAGTCAGCCATTGTCTTAGCCTCTGGGCCTGGAGGAACCCTGGTGAACCTGTGCTGACCCAGGTTCTTCCAGATCCCACTGCCAGACTCAGAGGATGCTATTTCTGCCTGTGGTCAGTGGACTTGGTCTGGGCTACATGGTAATACACCAAACCAGTCCTCCTACCACCTGGTGAAGGACACAAACTTGTGAATGCTCTGAAGCCCAGTTGACAGCGAGGAGGTGGTTCTCAAGGTCTTGATTCCTCTTTGGCAGACTACCCATCATTGTCTGTGCATAATTGAGTTTAGTAAGAGACAGGAAATCCCGCCTTCCTGTCCTCCATTCTAGTCACGTCTCAGACAGTAACACCAGCCTTCTTAAGCAGGTGAAGCGGGACGTGAATTTGAGTGACATGCTTTTGTCTACTTTAGTTACAGACATGACTGTCCTGGGACAGCTGAGGTCATCAGACCTGAAGATCCTCTTAAAGAGTGAGTCAAGTCTGGGAAGACAAGTAGGGTTTTCAGTGTTTTTAGAAGGCTGTAGGACCTGTAAAGAATTGTGTCCTTCTGAGGCTGGAATGACCCAAAGTGCTCACACCTAGATCTCACAAAGGGAATGAGCTCATGGTGTCACCAACAGGATGATATCAGTTACAGAGAGATGTTGTGTGGAGCCTGAGCATCCTGGGGAGGAGAAAGGAGGCTGGACGTTCAGGGAGTCACTGGGAAATTCTGAGTCACCGTAGTTTCCTTCCA
>NW_006412885.1:0-1555 GCF_000296735.1 Chrysochloris asiatica | reverse complement strand
CTGACACAAATCAACAGCCCTCTGAGGCCACATTTACAACCCCGTAGCTGCTCCACAATGAAGACTTGAGGGGCCTCCTGATCATCACCAGGGCTATTCCAGTGCAACAGCTGAATTGCTCCCCGTATAGAGAATGGGGTTCCCCTGATCAGTAGGCTGGGGAGGCTCTGTATCTGTAGATCAGGACACTGCTTCTTGCCCACTCTCAGTGGTCTACCCAGAGCTTCAGGTTTGTAGGCACCAAGTTGCCTGGGTCTCAGCACTCAAAAAGGGCTTCTCTATACACTGACACTCTTCTCCTGTGAACAGGGGACACACTCAAAGCTCAGTCCCCATGACAGGATCATAATCTGAAGCAGGTTTCTACCACACCTCCATGATATCACGCTGACCATTCCTAGAGTTTTATTTCTGATTTTGCTCGTTGGTCATTGGTTGACTTATGACAGTATGTCTCTCCTCTATGTATTGTAGAATATCTGTGGATTTTACCAGGGAATCAATGAGACCTGCGTGCTTCGAAGCATCTGCACTTATAGACAGGAGGAGTTTATAATGATCCATCGAGGCACCTACCTGGAGAGTGACCAATTCTCCATGGATATCTTTGTGGCAACATACAGGAGGTTTACCATCACCCAGGAGTTAATGTGCCCCTTCATTTGTGGTGAGTGTCCTGTCCCCCACAGCACAGTGAGACTCTGTCCCTACCTGTGAGGTGTCCTTTCACGTCTCTGAGCCTCAGCTTGTTCCTCTGAGAAATGGGGAGGTAAGGGAGCAAAGCAGTCAGAAAGACTGTGAGAACCCTATGAAACAAGTCCTGAAATGTGTCCCCTGATCTACAGAAGACTAGACATATTGGGGTGTTCACAGTTTGAGTTCCTCTCTCTTCCGTGAAGACAATGTGTAGCACAATTACTGACTGCTTGTCCTTCAAAAAAACCTATTTGCCATAAGGAACGAGGGCTCAGTGCACTTCCAGAGGTGTCTCTGCCTTCTGTAGCCAGAACAGACAACACTGAGAGATGACAAAGGGTCTCCAGGACGCACAGATATTGGGGAAGTTACCGTTTGGGTTCATCCATGTAACAATCATTCCTAGGCCTCTACTGTTACATACCCTGCTGTAGGCCCTGGGAAGCACTCAGTGAACTAGCAGGCAGACAGTCCTGGTTTCCTGGGCTCGATTCTAATAGGGATTCACTAAGGAACAGTAGCCTTCTTAGGAGGTGGAGCCCACAACTCATGAGATTTTATGCCCTCATGTCTCCTCCTGGTGTGGAGAGAACTATCGCCAATCTGCCGGGGACCTCAGACCTGTGCAGCATCTCAAAGCGTGAGTGAGAATTTCGGATTCCTGAGTTTATATTAGGCTGTGGGCTCTGGGGAATTCTGTCTGTTCTGCGGTAGGGTGCACACTGGGTACTCATATCTACATTGCCTTGGAGGTTTGTCCTCTGGGCACCCCTTACAGGAATAAAGCAGTCATAGAAAGATGTTTTGAGGAGTAGAAGCAAATCTTGGGTTTCATCCAGCCTCTGGTAGAATCTTTGAA
>NW_006412884.1:8193-9007 GCF_000296735.1 Chrysochloris asiatica | reverse complement strand
CTTATCCTATAGCTCCCTAACCAGGACTCCTACATGTGGCTTGTTATTGTTGTTAAGTGCCATGGAGTATGTCTCAACCCATAGCGAACCTGAATATGGATTCCCAGGAGTGGTTGGTGAGTTTGAAACTCTGACCTTGAGGTTCAAACTGACTTTGTGGTCAAACATATATCCTACAGCGCTACACCAGGACTGTATTACATGTGGCTGATGGTAGTGGTGGTTATGTGCCATGGAGTCATTTCTGACTCATAGTGACCCTGCATAGAGTTTCTGAGGTTGTAAATCTTCATGGGAGGGAGCAGTTGGTAGTTTCAACCTTCTGACACTGAGATTAACAGTCTGATTAGTAACCCTACGAATTGGGCTGTGAATGGCAAGGTCAGCAGTTCGAAACTACCAGCTGTTGCGTGGGAGAAAGATGAGGCTTTCTGCTCCAGTAAAGAGTTACAGCCTCGGAAACCCTGTACAGGGTCACTATGAGTCGGAACCAACTCCATGGCACATAACCACCATGCTACCAGAGTTCCTATTACATGTGGCTAGTAGGTACTATGGAGTCCTGGTGTGTCACTGTGGGTTAATGTGTCAGACTACAAAGCCATTTGAACTGCAAGTTTGGCAGTTCAAGCTCACCAACTGCTCCTCAGAAACCCTATACAGGGTCACTATGGGTCAGAACTGACTCGACAGCACCTAACAACAACAACAAGTAGGTACTATACTAGACAGTGAAACTATAGAATTTTAAAGCATGTCAAAAAGACTTATTCAAAAGCAGAATAAAACATTAAGACAATGATTTCAAAATGTA
>NW_006412884.1:2134-4472 GCF_000296735.1 Chrysochloris asiatica | reverse complement strand
AATGGCTTAGGTTAGGCACACTTTAGTCCTCAAACTGATATCTTTCCTCTTGAAAACGTAAAAGAAGTCTTGGTAGAAAATTTGCCTAATGCAATACGTCATTTGATTTCTTCACTGTTACACCCATGAATGTTGATGGTGGATTCAGGCAAAATGAAGTCAAGGTTTTCTCCATTTATCATTATGTTGTTTATTGCTTCAGTGTTGAGGATTTTTGTTTTCTTTATATTGAGGTGCATCCCATTTCAAATGCTGTGATCTTTGATCTTCATCAATAAATATTTTAAGTTCTCTTTGTTTTCAGCAAACAGTTGTATCATCTGCATACTGCAGATTGTTAATGAGTCTTCCTCCAATCCTGATGTCATATTCCTCTTTATATAATCGAAGTTCTAGGATTATTTGCTCAGCATACAAATTGAATAAATATGGTAGGCCTTACTATCAGATAATGACTGGTTTATTTTTTTCATTGTTGTTGTTGTTAAGTGCTGTAGAGTCGGTTCTGATTTATAACGACTTTGTATAGGGTTTTTGACAAGTGGCTGATAGGATTAAACCTCTGATCTTGCAGTTAGCACTCTAGTGCTTAACCCACGGTGTCACACCAGTACCCCTATTCTTTTTTGTAAGTGTATCTATTTTATGTTATCATGGGATTAAAGATCTCTTTCAAGGGATTAAAGATCCTTTAAAGACTAAGAAAGAAGGATTAGAAAGGAAGCAAAGGTGAAACCCAAACCAAAATACAATATAAACATAGCTTTCATCTCTATACTGTGAAGAAGTTTAGTTTAAAGGGAAAATACAGATACATTTATAATTTTAAATGGTTTACACTTGTAGTCACTCAGTTGTTATTTCTGTTGCAGTCACTCAATTGTTATTTCTCACTTACCTACCCAAATGAAATGATGAATAAATATTCTCCCATGAGAAATATTTCTAGATTTTTTGCAACTGACTTTCTTCAAAGGACCTGCAATTAGTGCTTGTTGTTGTTGTTGTTAGATGCCATCAAGTCGATTCAGACTCATAGTGACTCTATGTACAATACAGCAATCTTCTGGGAAGCCTACTGTTGCACTCACTATGTCAATCTATCTTGTTGAGGGCCTATTTTCTTTTCTCTGACCCCCCACTTTATTAAGCAGAATTCCCTTCTCCATGGACTAGTAGTTCCTTTTGATAAGATGTCCAAATTATATGAGATAAAGTCTTGTCATCCTTACTTCTAAGGAGTATTTTGGCTATACTTCTTCCAGGACAGGGATGTTTGCTCATCTGATAGTCCATGTCGTGTCAACATTCTTATCCAGCACCATAATTCAAATGTATCAATTCTTCTCCAGTCTTCCTTGTTAATTGAAAATGAGCTGGATGGAGCAAAGCTTTCAGGACCTTCATTTGCTGATAAGGCACACATCCATTAGTATTCAGAACATGGAATGTATTTAGTAGTAATCTGAAATATTACACTGAACAATCTGCTGCAAAAGACCTCTTTAAAGTGTTAAAGAGCAAAGATGTCACTTTTAGGAATAAGGTTTTCTTCACCAAATTAGTGTTTGTAGAATCCCATTATATGTTTAGAAGGAATCACACTAGTTAGTCAAGGAAAATATAACATTTAGATATAAAAAGATCAGATTTCTTTCAATAATAAATACAACTACATTTAATCCTCACTTAATAACCATCTCATCATCCAATATTTTCCATTTATGATAATAACAAAAGAGCTACTATTTGACTATTTGGCAATAAGGAAAGTCAAGGTGTTGGGTGAAAGTAACACTGGCTATGATGTCTAAAGTTATGTGTCAACTTTACTGAGCCATGATTCTCAATGGTACGGAAGTTACATAATGATGCAATTTGGCAGTTATTAATGTAATAATAATCCAATGAGGAAAGATGAGGCTTTCTGTTCCCACAAAGATTTACAACCTCAAAAACCCTATACACAGACTTCTGGTTTGCCTTGGTGTCCTGATGGCACAGGTGAGAGAGGCTCCAGGTTCTGAGGAAGGGAACTCATGAAAGAAACCTTCCTGTGGCGAACCCACACCCTCACAGCCACCATAAGTCTCAGTACTTCAAAATCTTAAACTCTCTTTTTTTTAAAAAAAATCACCATCTGAGGAACTGCTGGCTTTTTAAACTTGTGCCTGCCGCTTGGGGGCAGGGCTGGAACCAACTCATGCTGAAAGTGGCGCTTCCAGTAACAGAGTCTTGAACAGGTGGAGCCACTGGAGACAAGGGGAAGAGAAAGTGAGGGTCATTTGCCCCACTGTGTAATTTCGGTGCTTGCAGTGGGGAGAGAGTAGTCAGTCAA
>NW_006412884.1:0-1268 GCF_000296735.1 Chrysochloris asiatica | reverse complement strand
GCTGGTTTAGCAGGAGTCCCAGCATGGCTCTGAGGAATGGGGCGCCACTACAGAGCCTTTTGAACTGCAGAGTCAGTGGTTCAAGCTGACCAATCGCTTCTCAAAAACCCTATACAGGGTCGTTATGGGTCACAATTGACTTGACATCACCTAACAACCAGGAAAGGAGGGCAGATTGACTGAAAGAGAGTTAGGACATTAAAGACATACCTACATTAAGCCACAGATTTTCTTCTTTCTTTTTATTATAATAATTTTTCTTTCTTTCTTTCTTTTTTCATGTCTTCTTCCTCTTTTTCTCCTCCATCCCACTTCATCTTTTTGGTGAGTAGCGAATACGGTATTGACTCTTGTTTTGGCTGGTACTGCATCATTTTCTTCGGGCTTTATTATATATATATAATTTTTTTTTCATTCCTTTTTATTCTCCTCCCCCCCTTTTCTATGATTAGAAACTGCTGTATTAAGCCTTGATCTTACTGGTCCTGCATTATTTTATTCTGGGTTTTTTGTTTTTTTCTTTTCTCTATTTTTCTTTTTTCCCTTTTTCCTCTTTCTCCAATTTTTGTTTTTGCTTTTGATTCTGACTTTGTTTTTTACCCAGCTGCTGTTGTTTGGCTGTTACAAGCCTCCCTTCTGCTGTTGGAGGACTCTTTGTCTCCCTATATTACACGAGAAGAATCAGCAACTGCTGCCAAATAGCCAAGCTGCATTCACACTGTGTAAAACACCAAAACCCAGGCAATAACCAATACCAGCTGCCAGATACCAAGGAAACAGGCAGCAACTGTGACAGTTACTCTGAGTCAAGCAGTAAGAAGAGTGAAAAGGGAAGACCACACCCTGACCACATCTTCCTGGAAGCAACCAGAAATCATAAAAAAAGTATCAAAATACATACCCATTTAAGTATTAGGCCACAGATAAACATCAAATGTGTCCAAGAAGCAAAAACAGATGACCATATCAGCACATGTCCAGAAAAAAAAATAAAATATCTGAGACAAATGACCCAGAAGTAGATCTAGACTCCATTCTGGAAGGAGAGCAGGGCCTGGAAATGCCTGAGAAAGAATTCAGAAAAATGATAAGAAAATGTTTCAAAACACTTTCAGTGGAGTTGAGAAAAATAAGGAAGACGTCAGAAAAGTGCTACAAGAGCAATCAAACAATATAGCTACAACATTGGAAACATTGCAAAGTCTACACAAAGAGGTACAAACAATTAAAAACAAAATGGCAGAAATAGAAAACACTCTGAAAGGGCA
>NW_006412883.1:7205-7719 GCF_000296735.1 Chrysochloris asiatica | reverse complement strand
TCTGTCTAGGCGGGGCTGATGCAATGAAATGCAGACAGGTCTCTTATAGCAAGGAGAGGAGTGATTAACTTTTCAGTCTAGGAGCGGAGGTCCCTAAGACCATCAAGGGAGAAGAGCAGAGAGCGGGACCCTACCCAGAGAAGCAGTGATGCCTGAAATGGAGCCAGAAATGATGACTTGGAGCGATGGAGCAGCTGGAGACTTTAGATCTAGAGAGGGAGAGCGACTGTGTGCTGAAGACCTGGGGGTACGGGAGAAGGATTTCATGGAGGGGATTGTAACCATGGCAATGGGACGATATACGATAGAATGAATGTAAAACTAATGTTCTCCCATGTAAACTATCTCACAAAGCAATATGGCGCTTCCACAGAAGGTTGAAAATAGAAATACCATTCGATCCAGCAATTCCTCTACTTGGAATTTACCCACAAGACAAATGAGCCACAATACGGGAAGATATATGCACACCAATATTCATAGCTGCACTATTTACAATAGCAAAATGATGGAG
>NW_006412883.1:0-5304 GCF_000296735.1 Chrysochloris asiatica | reverse complement strand
CAATAGTGAATAATTGTTATCAGGACTGATTGTGAGGGTTGGAAATCTAAAGGTGGACATTTTGTAGCAAGGAGAGGAGTGATTAACTTTTCAGGAGCGGAGGACCCTTGGACCATCAATGGAGAAAAGCGGAGAGTGGGATCCTACCCAGAGAAGCACTGAGGCCTGAGATGGAGGCAGAGAAGACGATGTCGAGATGGTGTGGCTGGGGACTTGGGATCCAGAGAGGGAAAGGGGCTGAGGACTGTGGTGGGGGGTGGGGAGGTGCAGGCTTACAGGGTACACCCTTTGGTTGGGTGAGGATGCATGGACGGGGTAGTAACTATGCCAATGAAACAATAGATGATAGAATGAATGTAAAACTAATGTTCTCCCATGTAGACTATCACACAATTCACAATAAAACATTTATTTAAAATAAGAAAAAAAAAGACCATCAGGAAAAAACCAAAAGAAAAATATCAGCATGATTGGCTACTACTAGAATAAGCAAGCTGTTTACCAGGAAGTCATCAAGGCAAGCAATCAAGTTCTTTTAGGACAAAATTCCCTCTAAGACTGAAACTTAAAGGGAACACACAAACAGGCATATAGGCTGGCTGGTGATCACATTGGTCTACTGGTGAGTGGAAGAGGGGGAAAGGCAGTGATGAAGAAATGGGGTGAGTTCAACCACAGTCCATTGACTTCCACTGACCTGGAGATGAGAGAGGGAAGAGGAAGGGCTGGTTGGTCCAAAGTGTGGTGAAACCTGAGGGCACTGGGGCCCATGGACAAGGACTTAGCCACAGAGGGCTAGAGCTGAGAGTGAAGCATCCCCTGATATGAAGTGAGGGAAGATGCACAAGAACACCCAAACTTGCAGACAGTACCCATTTGACCTAGCCTCAATGGCTTGATAATCAGAACTTCATGAGAGGAAGAGTACAAAATAAATAAATAAATAAATAAATTTTTGGGGGGGGATAAAGGAAACAAGGGTAAATTGCTACAATTTGATGAACCTGACCTATACTCATGGAGATAGTAACTCTAAATACCAACAGAAAGGGAAGGAGTCTTCACATCAAGTATCAATGCTATCCCCTCTATATACAGGGTAGATAGGGACAGGCAACTTAGACACTGGCTACCTAAAATGAGGGGGTGATAAAAGCATGAAGTGACAGGCTTACAAGGTTTCAAGAGGGAGTTTAGTTTAAGAGTATGGGGGGAAAGAAAGAGTCCCCACTGAATAGCTTTCGTCTTGTCTAGATGGGTCTGGTGAAAAGAGATGGGAATAAGATTCATATGATTCAATAATGAATAATTGTTATCATGAAAAATTGCAACTGTCACAATTGTAAAGGTAGAAGCTTGTAACAAAAACAGGGAGTGGTTAATCTTACATTCCAGAAACAGAGGACCCTAGGACCATCAAGGGAGAAGAGCACAAGCAGAATGTGGGACCTTATCCAGAGAAGCAGTGATGCCAGAGATGGAGGCAGAGATGGGGACAGAAGACAGGCAGCAGCTGAGGACTCTAGATTCATGGGAAGAGAGAAACTAAGAGCCAGTGGCCAGGAGGCAGACCTGCAGAGTGTGCCCTTTGGAGGTGTAAACTATTATATATGCCTGAATTTTTTCTTTTTAAACTAAAATGAATAGAGAGAAATACTGTTAACTGATGGTACATGGAGGGTATTATAACCATTGTAATGAAACAAGGTATATGATTTGTTGAATATAAAACTGATGATCTGCTCTGTATACTTTCACTCAATGCACAATAAAAAAAGAAAGAAATTAATAAACTACATGTAACTGTAGAGAAAATTAATACACCTTCACAATAAAATAAAAAATAGGGGAATCGGAAAGATTTGGTAAACACTAAACAAATAGCAGTAAAGAAAATGAAATAAAACACACTAATTAAACTTTGCACAGAAAATTATGTGGAACACAGAAATCAGGAGCACCAGAAACCAAACTAACAGCAATCCATTGATACTTATTGATAATTACACTGAATACAAGTGGATTAAGTGCTCCAGCCAAGAGATAGATAATTGCAGAATGGTTAAAAAAAAACAAAAACGAAACAAAAAACAACAACAACAAAAAAAACCCAGAACCTTTCACGATGCTGTCTACAAGTGACACATTTTATACTCAAAGACAAAAATAGTCTACAAATCAATGGATGGAAAAAAATATGTCAAGCTAATGGCAATCAAAAAAAGCAGGAGCAGCAATATTAATCTCTGATAAAATAGTCTTTAAGACAAAAAACAGCATAAGAGAAATGAAGAACATTATATCATGACTAAATGGTCATTTGATCAAGAGGATGTAACACTAATAAGTATCTATCTAATAAGGAAAGAGAATCCTAGTGTCACTCTGTAGGATAAAGCACTTGACTGCAAGGTCAGTTTGAACCACAAGGTTGACAGTTCAAACCCACCAGTCATTCCTCAGAAACCCTACACAGGGTTGCTATGAGTCAGAACTGACTTGACAGCACTTAACAACAACTGTGATGAAGGAATCCCAAATACATAAATCAAACTCCAATAGACTGAAGAAAGAAGTAGACAACTCTACAATAATTGTAGGAAATTTTAATACATTTTTGATGAAGGGCAGAACACCTAGAAAGAGACTCAGCAAAGACACAGAAGAACTAAACAGCACAATCAACCAACTTGACCTCATAGACATTCATAGAGCACTCAGTTCAACAGCAACACAATATACATTTTTCCAGTGCACATGGAACGTTCTCCATAATAGACCATATGTTAGGCCACAAAGAAAACCTCAATAAATTTAAAATTAGCAAAACACTATAAAGCATTTTTTCAAATCACAACTCTACGAAGTTAGAAATAAACAATAGGAAGATCAAGGGGAAAACATTAAATACATGGAAACTGAATAACCTACTTAAAAATGACAGGGTAGGAGCAGCGGGGCTTGATGGCAGATAGGGTAGAGGTGCAGTGAAGATCTCCATCAGCAACATCACAGAATACCAGGTGAAGGAAGTTCAGGGCAGAGCTCCAAAACTCTGAACCACATATCTAGGAATATTTAAAAATTGAAGGCTTGTAGCTAGTGGAACTTGTAGCAGAAGTAAGAAATCTTGTACTTTTGAATCTGCTGGGCTCAGCAGACTGGAGCTGACAATTTGGTTGAGACCAAAAGACTATACCAAGTAGGGGAGCAAGCAGACCTGCCACAGAATAACCCTGCAGGAACCTTAGAGCAAAGGTGGACAATATACTTTGTTGGTTCTGCTTTGTTCTTATTTATTTATTTATTTTTTGGTACCTGTTCATTGGCCCTTTACTGTATGTGCACCTCCATTCTGGTGACTAGAGAGGGTGCCTGAGTGGACATCCCCCATCCCCACCACTGGTGGGTTCTTCAGCCACACACGCACACAAATACTCTCAGCATTTAAAGAGGCATGCAGCTCAAAATGGCCACAGCCAGCCCTGAACCGTTTATTAACAGGAAAAGGTCAGAACAGGGGCTATGGAGAGGGAAAGAGTTTAAAAACAAAACAGGCCTAAAATTAAATCCTGAGGTACAGCATAACAACCAACAGTGGCATCTTGAAATTTATCAGGCAGACTTGAAGGCAAGAAGCTGAACAAGGATGTTAAAGTCATACTCATATTAGGCTACAGATTTTTTTTCCCCCTTCTCTCTCTCCATTCTCCTTTTTCTGTGATTATAGACTATAGTATCCAATCTAGTTTTATTTTAGTTTTGGTGTTTTTAATTATTTTTTCCTTGTTTTTTTGCTGTTGCTATTTTTTGTTGTTGTTGTTGTTCCCCCTTTTATCATTGGGGGGCTCTTTCTCTCCCTGTATTACCCAAGAAGAGACAGCAATTGCTTACATATGGTCAAGCTAAAATCATACCCTATAAAACCCCAAAATCCAGGCAAGAACCAATACCAACTGCCACACACCAAGAAAGCAGACAACATCTCTGAAACTTACTTTGCATTAAGCAATATGAAGAGTGCAAAAGGAAGTCTACATCCTTATTACATCTACCTGGAGGCAATCAGAAAACATAAAAAATACCAAACACATACTCAATTAAGTATTAAGGCCACAGTTAAACACTAAACATGTCCAAGAAGCAAAAGCAGATAACCGTATCAGCACATGTCAAAAATAAGATAAACTGTCTGAGACAAATGACCTAGAAGTAGACCTGGACTACATTCTGGAAGGAGGGCAGGCCTTGAAAATTCCTGAGAAGGAATTCAGAAAAATGATTATAAAATGTTTCAAAACACTTTACAATGGAATTGAGAAAAATAAGGAAGAGGTCAGGAAAGTGCTACAGGAACAATCAAATAAGATAGATACAGCATTGGAAACAATTCAAAGCCTACAGAAACAGGCCCAAATGATCAATAATAAAATATCAGAAATAGATAATACTTTGAAAGGGCAAAGGAGTAGAATACAAGAGATAGAAGGCAGAACCAGTGATCTGGAAGACAAATCTCTCAGTACTACTAAGATAGAAGAACAAATAGAAAAAAGGATAAAAAATCTGAAGAAAGTCTAAGATTCATGTTGGACAACATGAAAAGAAATAACTTAAGAATTTTCAGCATTTCAAAACAAGAAAAATCACACAAGTCCACAGAGGAAATAGTTGAAGAACTGCTGGAAGAAAATTTCTCTAACATCCTGAAAAGTGAATAGATAAACATTCAAGAAGCTCAGTGAACCCTAGGAAGGATATACCCCTAAAGAAAATCACTGAGACATACCATAATCAAGCTCTCCAAAATCAAAGATAAGGAGACATTTCTGAAAGCAGCTAGGGAAAAGAGGAGTGTTACATACAAAGGCAATCAAGTCAGATTAAGCTCGGATCTCTAAGCAGAAACCATGCAAGCACGAAGGTAATGGGGAGACATATGTAAAACCCTGAAAGAAAAAAACTTGCCAAATAAGAATCTTTTATCCAGCAAAGCTATCAATCAAATATGATGATGTAATCAAAACATTCAAGGATAAACAGAAGCTAAGCACTGCAAAACACTCTAAAGGGAGTTCTGTGGACTGAGAACCAACAAGTACAGACAACAACCAGAGATTGACATACATGGCAGCACCTCCCAGAATTAAATCAACAGAAGGAAGAGTCGAGAACAGAACAAAACTATAAGAACAAACTTAGAGAATGTGGAAGGTCAATCTATGATCAAAACAATTACAATATAAAAGAAGGTAAACACGTAGGAACAGAGATCCAGATAGTGGGAAGGTCAGGTAGATTACA
>NW_006412882.1:1938-7629 GCF_000296735.1 Chrysochloris asiatica | reverse complement strand
CTTCTTCCAAAATGGATCTATTGGTTCTTTTGGCAGTCCATGGCACTTTCAATATATTTCTCCAACACCATAACTCAAAGGCATCAATTCTTCTACAGTCTTCCTTATTCACTGTCCAACTTTTGCATGTATATGAGGTTATTGAAAATACCATGACTTGGGTCAGGTGCACTTTAGTCCTCAAACTGACATCTTTGCTCTTCAACACTTTCAAAAAGTCTTGTGCAGCAGATTTACCTAATGCAATACATCATTTGATTTCTTGACTGCTGCTTCTGTGAGTGTTGACAGTTGATCCAAGAAGAATGAAATCCTTGACAAATTCAATCTTTTCTGTTGATAAGAATGTTGTTTACTGGTCCAGTGGTGAGGATTTGTGTTTTCTTTACACAGAGATGTAATCCATACCAAAGGCTGTGCTCTTTGATCTTCATCAGTAAATGTTTCTAACTGAGTGAAATTTGTCAGTCACAAAAGGAGAAGTACTGCATAGGACCATTATTTTAAAAGAGTAAGAAAAAGAACTCACACTAAAAGGGGGGGGGGAAATTATATTTATATATTTGCTGATCACCAGGATGTATGGGATAAGAGGAGAGGAGAGAGGGAGGGAGCGGAAGATAGAGCACAGGGTAGGGAATAGACACAGGATAGCTTGGTGGGGGGGGCAATACACAAGAAGGGGGAGGGGAATGGAAGAATAAGGCTGATGGGAGAACATTTAGGCAGGTTCACATGGGCTAAGTGGGACAGAGATAAATGATGATGTATGCACAACCTTGGAACAACAGGGCTCTGGGATACAGGGACTGAGGCATGGTTTGAAGGGGTAAAAGAGGGGAATAATGTTAAGATGCTTGGCTGTCTTTTGAATCTTGGTTTCCCTTGCCTACCATTGTAAAATAGACACCTGAGGTGGAGAGAAATGAATAGCCAGAATCATCACTACAGAAAGCTTGTAAGTCTGTCTTCAGCCTATAACTGATTGGAATGCCTTAAAGGGGCCTAGAAGTTGCCCAGTGAAAGAGGGTTCCTGTGGAGCTTTTACATTGCCCAAGACCATAGGTGGAATCCAGAACCCCATCCAGAATGAACTGAAGTAGGAAATTTCCACTGGAAAAGATGAGTAGACCAGCCTGGAGTGGCTAGAACAGAAGATATTCTATGAAACAAAGATTAGCAGGGAAAATCCGAAACAGCAATGACAGTCTGATTGATTACTACAAGAATAAGTAAGCTGTTCCCCGGGAGCCATCAAGGTAAGTGGTCAGGACCCCTCAGAGCAAACCCCATTCCAAGACTGAGACTTAAGGGGAATACATGAGCAGGCATGTGGTCTGGCTGGTGACCACATTGATCACCAATAAGGGGAAGAGGGGGAATAAACAGCAATGAAGTTGTGAGCTAAGCCCAACCACATTCTATCAACCCCTGTGAACCCAGGTAGAGACCTGGATGGCCAGCAATATGGCAAGACATGGGGACTTCTGCGCCCACAGACAATGACATGGCCACAGAGGACTAGAGTGGAGAGTGAAGCATCCAGCTGATATGAAATGAGGTGAGATGCACAAGAACACCCATACTGACAGATGGTACCCACTTGACCTTGCTTCAATGGCTGGATGATCAGAACTCGACTAGAAGAAGAAATGGGGTGGGGAGGGGGGTTGGAGAGTAACCTGCTACAATTTGATGAACTTTACCTATACTTATGGATGTAGCAGCTCAAAAAAGGGAACAAATCTTTACAGCAAGGATCACTCCCACCTCCTTGGTACACAGGGTTGACAGGAATGGGCAACTTAGACACTGGCTACCCAAAATGGGGGGGGGGGCACCTATAAAGGCAAGAAGTGACTGGCTTACAAGCTTTCAAGAGCAAGCCTAGTTCCAGACGGGGACGGGGGAAGGTAGAATCACCACTGAATGATTTCCAATCAGTTGGGACTGGGCTGGCGAAAAGAAACGGGGAAAAGACTCTTGTGGTACAATCGTGAATAATTGCCATCAGGACTGACTGTGAGGGTAGGAAACATAGAGGTGCATGCTTTTTGACAAAAGGAGGAGAGTGATTAATATTGCAGCCCACGAGCAGTGGTTGCTAGGACCATCAAGTGAGAAGAACAGAGAAAGGGACACTACCCTGAGAGGCAGTGACACCAGGGATGGAGACAGAGACAATGACATGGACAGATGGAGCAGCTGGGGACACTGGACTCAGGGAGGGAGAGGGGCTGTATGCGGGCGGCCAGGGGCCGGGCCTGTGTGGTGTGCCCTTTGGTTATTTGATGATGCATGGAGGGGATTGTAATCATTGCAATGAAACGAAATATGATACGATGAGTGCAAAGTTGATGTTCTCCCATGTAAACCTCACAATGTTGTTGTTGTTTGCTGTCGAGTTGGTTCTGACCCATAGCGGCCCTGTATAGAGTTTTCGAGGGGCAGCTGGTGAGCTTGAACTCCTGACCCTTGCAGTTCAAATGAGTTTGCAGTCTGGCACATTAACCCACAGCACCACACCAGGAATCCAAAATAAAAACTTAAAAAAAAAAAAAAGAAGTACTTGAATTCCATTGTGCTAATCAAGAGAGCTATGAAAAGAAAATTAAGAAAGAATACTATTTACAATAGCCACCCCAAATATAAAATACTTGCAAATAAATCTAACCAGAGAAACAAAAGACCTATACAAAGAAACCTACAAAGCACCCCTACAAGAAATCAGTAGAGACCTGTAGAAACAGAGGAATATACCCTGCTTGTTGATAGGAGACTTAACATTGTGAAAATGTCAACACTACCCAAAGCAATCTATAGATGTAATACAATTTCAATCAAGATTGGAACATCATTCTTTAAAGAGATGGGAAAACTAATCACTAACTTTATGTGGAAAGGAAAGAGACCCAGGGTATGTGAAGCACTGCTTAAAAAATAGAACAAAGCAGGCAGCTTCTCACTTCCCGATCTCAAAACCTACCATAGTAGTCATAGCCACAGAAGCCAATCAGCGTGGAGACTAGTGTAACAAAAGACACATCGATCAGTGAAACAGAACTGAGAATTCAAGAGTAAATTCATCCATCTACAGTCAGTTGATCTTTGTTAAGGGGCCCAAATGCATTAAATGGGGAAGTCAACAAATGGTTCTGGCAAAACTGGAAATCCATTTGCAGAAAATGTAACAATATCCATATCTCACACCATACACAAAAATGAACTCGGTATAGATTAAAGATCTAAATGTAAAGCCCAGAACTATAAAGTACATCAGTGAAAAAAAACAGGAATAAACTTAGAGGTTCTGATACATGGCATAAATACACTGTAGCGGAAATAAACACAACAGAAAACATATGAACAGAAAACAAAATAGATGACTGGGACCTTCTAAAAATTAGATGCTTATATGCATCAAAGGATGTCACCAAAAGTGTAAAAAGAGAACCCACAGAATGGGAAAAAAATGTTTGGCAGTGACATATCAAAGGACTTCTGTCTAAAATTTATAGACCACTTCAATGCCTCACCAAGAAGACAAAATAATCCAATTTAAAAATGGACAGAGGATCTAAACAAACACTTTGCCAAATAAGACATTCAGGCATCCAACAAACATATGAAGAAATGCTGAAGATCGTTGTTGTTGTTGTTAGATGCTGTTGAGTTGGTACCGACTCATAGTGACCTTATACACAACAGAAGGAAACACTGCCCCATTCTGCAGCAGCCTCATGCAAATCAAAACAACAATGAGATATCATCTTACTCCAATATTAATAGCAAAGTTCAAAAAAAACAGAAAACAACAAATGCTAGTAAGGTTGTAGAGAGACTGAGACCCCCCTACATTGCTCGTGGGACTGTAAAATCGTGCAATCACTGTGGTAAACGGTACAGCATTTCTTCAAAAAGTTGGAAATAGAAATACTATATGACTCAGCAATCCCTCTACTTGGTCTATACCTTCAAGAAATAAGAGTCATGGCACGAATAGTTATAGGCACACCCATGTTCATTGCGGGTCTATTCACAATAGCAAAAAGATGGAGACAGCTTAAATGCCCATCAACAGAAGAATGGCTAAATAAACTTTGAGATATACGCACGATAGAATACTACACAACACTGAAGAATAACCATGAATCTGCAAACACCTCACATCATGGGCGAACCTAGAGGATATTATGCGGAATGAAAGCAAGTCAATCACAAAAGGATAAATATTGCATGAGGCAACAGATGTAAAAAGTCAAGAAAGGTTTTCTTGATAAAAGAAACGTTCTATAATGATTATGGGGGAGACTGGACAGGGCAAGCAATGTACAACAAGAAGGAAGTTGGTAAGGGAAAGGTGAACGTAGTGGGAGACACAGTGAGGAATGGAAGGGTTAAAGTGAATAGAGGTTAATACTGTTCACTGATGGACCGGTGAAGGCGATTGCAACCATTGTAATGAAGCAAATTATATGTTTCATTGAATGTAAAACTGATGATCTGCTCTGTAAAACTTTACTCAATTCACAATAAATTTTTTTCTTTTTTAAGTTAAGAAAAGTAAAAGAAGTGTTCCAGTACTTTTCTAGAAAGGAGACAATAAATTCCTTTGGGAGTAGGAGGAAATTGGGTTTGGTGTTTTGACACTTGCAACTCAATGAAGTTTAACTGATCAATCTCTTTCCTATCTCTTACCCATCGATAACTACCAGTTTCCAAAATTATGTTCTTCTATTGGGAAAGGAAAGATTTTTTTGTCTCTCCTTTTCCCAGCAATAGAACAATGCACAGAAACAGTTTTCCAAATTGCTCTAACATCCCTTCTCAAACAAGCACATTTGGATCACAATGAATCAAGTCCACCTAGAGTTGAAAATAGCCACCTGTTTTTCTCATCCTCGTCTTGGAAGGACAGGCACATTTCCTGAGTTATTTTCTTGTCTCCTTTCTTTTACTCCATCCTTTTCCAGTCAGTGCAGGTCCCCATATGGAGGAGATCTAGCTACTGCCATGCATTTCCTCTCCTCCTCCATATTTCAGGGCCGGAAAATGCGTGTTAAACATTTGCTCTCAACACCTACCAGTGGGTCTTCTTTTATTAAGGAAGGAGCTTTACAGTGGCGAGATAGTTTCAGTCAACCTCGGAATTATAAATAGCTAACACTCCAATTGGTTGTGAGCCTGGTAGAGTGGGCAACATATGCATGCCCCCCACTTGAGCGGGCCCGGCTTATGTTATGTTGAGCAGTGTTTTTTTTCCAGAAAGGAATAAAAATTAAATTATGACAAAACATCTTAATTCCCTATTAGTCATCTCACATGTTAGCTTTTAATCATGCACTTCATAAGTTTAATCAAAATCCCCATCAGATGAAGACAAATAGCACCTCTGCAAAAGGAACCACAGAATACACATGTGCCCTGTGATTTGTTACAACAGATTAAGATTGTAGTTTCATTTGGCTGTTCCTCTAACACCCTGAAATAAAAATAAAAGACCAAAACATAAAGCACAAGGTTGCCTAAAAAGCTGACAACAATTCCACCCACACCTTTTTATCTCTTTACTCTCCTTAAAGGGATCATAAATCCTTTTGGCAGCTCAGCAAAACCTTGCTGTAATATCTGATCATTAGGAACAGAAAAAGACTGAATAAAATTCACCAATCCACTCACTTTATCTTCTAC
>NW_006412882.1:0-1155 GCF_000296735.1 Chrysochloris asiatica | reverse complement strand
TTGCAGCTCAAACCAACCTTGCAGTTCAGTGCATTAACCCACAGTACCACATCAGTCCTTATAATAATTCCTTGTCGGTTGGTTGGTTGGATGTTTACATGCCCCGGAGTCATTTCTGACTCATAGTGACCCTATATAGGGTTTCTGAGGCTGTGAATCTTTACAGGAGCAGAAACCATTATCTTTCTCCCATGGAACAGTTGGTAGTTTTCAGTTGCTGACCTTGAGGTTAGCAGGCTAATTCATAACCACTACACTACCAGAGCTCCTGTTGTTGTTGTTATTGAGTGCAATCAAGTTGGTTCTGACCTATAGTTAACCCTGTATAGAGTTTCCGAGGAGCTGATGGTGAAATTGAACTGCTGAACTTACAGCACCAATGTCACACCAGGACTCTACCCTTGCTCCTAGGAGCAGTCAAATTGACTGCTAAAACAACCTCATAGGATCATTTTATAAATAAACACAAAGTGTGCATCATATTACCTGATACAGACAAAGGAGCCAATAAATTATCATTCTTGTTGAGGTGCTTCATCCTTAGACTCCTCCTGGCATCTGTATCTTTTGGTCTGTATTCTAATCCTAGTGGGGTATTTTTGCCAGTCTCTTTTCCTTGCAAAATCCATGCTTTTGAGTCAGTTGAGCAGGTAGCAGCAGGGACAAGGGGTGGTTCATACAGTTCTCTCTCTGGCGATACAAGCAATGAAACAGAGAACCTCAAGTTGCTAAGGATACTGGGACCATAACCATCAAGAGGAGTCCCTGGGAAGTACAAATGGTTGATGCACTAGACTGCTAACTGACAAAAGTCCTGGTGATCTCTTCTGAAAACTCAGCCATTGAAATCCTTATGAAGCACAGTTCTACTCTGGCATATGTGGAGTCTCCATGAGTCAGTGTCATCTCTGTGGTAACCATCAGGACACAGCTAAACTGCAGCAGCCTCTGAGCCTTCTCCTGTACCACCGGTTGGTTCCCCTCCTCCCTGTGGGACCAGGACTGTGCCTCTGATTTGCCTTCCCAGTGCTCGGTCCAGCCTGTCACTCCACCCAACTGATTTGCCCTTTGTAAAGAAGAGCTTCTAAATGGTTATTTAGAACTAGATTAGAATGTGAGGCTCTTTATTCAGAACCCTAAACCATATATATATAT
>NW_006412881.1:7648-8206 GCF_000296735.1 Chrysochloris asiatica | reverse complement strand
TATGGAAATGTTGCACTACTCTGCCATGTAGCTAGCTCTCTGTATATGGACAAGTTGGACTCATCTGCCATGTATCCAGAACTCTGTATATTGAAATCTTACACTACTCTGCTATGTAGCTAGCTCTCTGTATATGGACATTTTGAACTCTTCTGCCTTGTAGCTAGTTTTCTGTACATTAATATGTTGGACTGATCTGACATTTAGGTATCTCTCAGTATATGAAGTTATTGGACTTCTCTAACATGCAACTAGCTCTCTGTATATGTACATGTTGGACTCATCAGTCATGTCATCAGCTCTCTGTGTATGAGCATGTTGGACTCATCTGCCTTGTAGCTAGCCCTCTAAATATACACATGTTGGATTCATCAACCAAGTAGCTAAATCTTATTATATGGACATGTTGGAAACATCTGCTCTGTAGCTAGAACTTTGTATATGGAAATATTCGACTAGTCTGTCATGTAACTAGCTCTCAGTATGTTGACAGGTTGTACTCGTCTGACATGCAGCTAGAACTCTGTATATGGAAATGTTGCACTACTCTGCCATGTA
>NW_006412881.1:5802-6383 GCF_000296735.1 Chrysochloris asiatica | reverse complement strand
GACTCATCAGCCATGTAGCTAGAACTCTATATATGGAAATGTTGCACTACTCTGTGATGTAACTAACTCCCTGGATATGGACATTTTGGACTGGTCTACCATGTAGATAGCTCTCTGTTCATGGATATGTTGGACTGATCTGCTATGTAGATAACTCTCTGTATATGAAGATATTGGATTTCTCTGTCATGTTGCTGGCTCTCAGTGTATGGACATGTTGGACTCATTAGCCATGTAGCAAGCTCTTTGTGTGTGAACATGTTGGACTTCCCTGCCCTGTAGCTAACTCTCAGTATATAGACACGTTGGACTCATCTACCATGTAGCTAGAACTGTGTATATGGAATGGTTGTGCTACTCTGCCATGCAGCTAGCTCTCTGTATATGGACATTTTGGATTTGTCTGCCATGTAGTATGCATGGGTATGTTGGACTGATCTCCCATGTAGGTAGCTCTTTGTATACGAACATATTGGACTTATCTGCCATGTAGCTAGCTGTCAGTATATTGACATGCTTCACTCATCAGCCATGCAGACAGCTCTCTCTGTATGAACATGTTGGACTCATCTGCCTTGTAG
>NW_006412881.1:3239-3968 GCF_000296735.1 Chrysochloris asiatica | reverse complement strand
ATGTTGCTAGATCTCTATATATGGACACATTGGACTCATCTGCCATGTATCAAGAACTGTTTATATGGAAATGTTGCACTACTCTGCCATGGAGCTAGCTCTCTGTACATGGATATGTTGGACTGATCCGTCATGTAGGTAGTTCTCTGTATATGAACCTATTGGACTTGTCTGCCATGTAGCTAGCTCTCAGTATAAGGACATGTAGGACTCATCAGCCATGTAGCCAGCTCTCTCCATATGAACATGTTGGACCCATTAGTCTTGAAGCTAGGCCTCTATATATATACATATGTTGGACACATCTGTTATGTAGCTTGCTCTCAGTATATGGACATGTTGTACTTATCTGCCATGTAGCTAGAACTCTGTATATGGAAATGTTGCACTACTCTGCCATGTAGCTAACTCTCTATATATGGACACGTTATACTCATCTGCCATGTATCCAGAAGTCTGTGTATTGAAATGTTGCACTACTCTGCCATGTAGATGGCTCTCTGTATACGGACACGTTGGACTCACCTGCCATTTAGCTAGAACTCTGTATGTGGAAATGTTGCACTACTCCGCCATGGAGCTACCTCTTTGTATATGGACAACTTGTACTCGTCTGCAATGTAGCCAGCTCTCTGTACATGGATATGTTGGACTGATCTGACATGTAGATAGCTCCCTGTATATGAACCTATTGGACTTGTCTGCCATGCAGCTACCTCTCGGTATAAG
>NW_006412881.1:0-595 GCF_000296735.1 Chrysochloris asiatica | reverse complement strand
GTCTGCCATATAATGAGCTCTCTGCTAATGGACAATTTGGACTCGTCTGCCATGTAGCCAGCTCTCTCTGTATAAACATATTGAACTCATCTGCCCTGTAGCTAGTCCTCTATATATACACATGTTGGACTCATCTGCCATGTAGCTAACTCTCAGTATATGGACATGTTGGACTCATCTAACATTTACCTAGTATTTTGTATATGGACATGTTGGATTACTCTGACATGTAGCTAGGTATCAGTATATGGACAGGTTTGACTCATCTGTCATGTAACTTAAATTCTGTATATGGCAATGTTGCACTAACCTCCATGTAGGTAACTTTCTTTATATGGACATTTAGGACTTGTATGCCATGTAGCTAGCTCTCTGTGCATGGATATGTTAGACTGATGTTCCATAGGTCGCTCTATGTATATGAACATAATGGACTTGTCTGCCATGCAGGTAGCTCTCAGAATATGGACATGTTTGACTCATCATCCATGTAGCCAGCTCTCCGTGAATGAACATGTAGGACTCATGTGCCTTGTAGCTTGCCTTATATATGTACACATGTTGTTCTCATCTACCATGTAGCTAACTCTCAATA
>NW_006412880.1:6385-7735 GCF_000296735.1 Chrysochloris asiatica | reverse complement strand
TGTTATGTGCCGTGGAGTCGGTTCCGACTCATAGCGACCCTGCACAGGGTTTCCGAGGCTGTTAATCTTTCTCCCGCGGAACTGCTGGTAGTTTCGAACTGCTGACCTTATGGTTCACAGCCCGATTCGTAACTACTACACTACCAGAGCTCCTTGCAGCCATCCATTATTTAAAGAAATTTCAAAGTAAGTAGTATTTTATATTCACCTGTATTTTTAACTTTACTGATGTTCTTCATTTCTTTCTGAAAATCTGAGTTTCCACGGTCATAATTTTTCTTGTTTTAAGAAACTTCTTGAATTTCTTATCTTTGGATGATGACAAACTTTCTCAGTTTCTGTTATATATAAATTTATTTATTTTACTTTCATTATTGTTGAAAACTATTTTTGCTGGCTATAGAATTTGGGATTGACACTTTTATTTTGCCAACACTTTTCAAATATTTCTCCAGGGTGTTATGCACTTCATAGAATAAGAAGATAATTCAGATGTACCAAACAATTATTCAATTATATGCAATTGCATTGTTGCTCAATTACTTATTTGAAAGCATTCTTTTTATATTTGGTTTTTATCAATTTGTAAGCAATGTGCCTATGTAGAGTTTCTTTGTATTCATATTGCTTAGATTTCACCAAGCTTTTTGAACCTATAAACTATGTCTTTCTCCAGGTTTGCAAGATTATTTATCCACACTTTTTCAGATTCTATTGCTCATGTCCTCTGAGACATAAATTATGTTTGGTTTTAAGTGTTCTCGAGTCAGTTCTGACTGATTGTGACTTAATGCAGAACATATTGAATGTGACTTAATGCAGAACATATTGAAACACTGCCTGGTCCTGTGCAAATCTCACTATTATTATCACGCTTGGATCTATTGGTGCTCCACTGTGATGATCCATCTCATTAGGGGTCTCCTTCAACTTTACCATGCATGATGTCCTTCTCCAGGGACTGGTCACTCCTGATAATATTCTCAAAGTTTGAGAGACAAAATCTGGTCCTCCTGACTTCTAGGTGACATTCTAGCTATGCTTCTTCCAATACAGATTTGTTTGTTCTTTTGGCATACCATTGTATTTTTAATAGCCTTCTCCATACATCAAATGCATGAATTCTCCTACACCCTTCCTTATTCATTCCATATGAGGCTTTTGAAGATACCATGGCTTTGGTCAGGTGCAATTTAGTCCTCAAACAAACATCTTTGCTCTTGAAAACTTTAAAGGGGTCTTGTGAAATATGTCTAATGCAATACATCATTAGACTTCATGATTTCTTCAGTATGCAACATAAACTGAAGGCTGTGGTCTTTAATCTTTATTAGCAAGCATTTTAAGTCT
>NW_006412880.1:3895-5249 GCF_000296735.1 Chrysochloris asiatica | reverse complement strand
TTTGCAATTTTCTGTTCAGCTTGTGTAATTCCTCATGTCTTCCATTTGCTTTATCATCTCTATACTGGAGAGCAAGTTTCAAAGTCTCTTTTGACAATCATTTGGGTCTTTTCCTTCTTCCTAATGAACTTTTTCTTTCTTCCTGTTTGATATTCTTGGTAACATACCACAACTTTTCTGGTTTTCAGACATTAATGTTTAATGTATGAAATGTATTCTTCAGATGATCTCTAAATTCAGGTGGGATATGTTCAAGGTCATTATTTTTATTCTTATGGACTTGTTTTAATTTTCTTCAGCTTCAGCCTGAACTTGGATATGAGCAATTGGTCGATTTCTCAGTCTGCCCCTGGCTTTGTTTTGGCTTATGATATGAAAAATTTTCACCATCTCTTTCTAAAACTGTAGTTAATTTGACTTATGTGTATGCCATCTGGTAAGGTCCATGTGTATAGTCATCTCTTAAATTGTTTAAAAATAGTATTTGCAATGAACAAATCATTGGTTTAGCAAATGTCTGTCATGTGATCTCCAGCATCATTTCTATCACCATACTTTCCAATGACTGATTTGTCCTCTTTGTTTCCAAACTTTGCATTCCACTCACCAATAATTATCAATACATCTTGATTGCACATTTGATCAATTTCAGATTGAAGAAGTTGGTAGAATTCTTTAATTTAATCATCACTGTATTTAGTAATTGATGCATAAATTTGAATAACATACCTGGTCTTCCAGGTATAATATCAATCTATATTGATATTAGCCTGTCATATATGATATTAGTATTGTACTTCAAGACAGATCTTGATATGCTTTGTTTTTGTTTTTCTGATGATGAATACGATGCCATTTCTCCTCAATTTGTCATTCCTGGTGTAGCAAATCATATGATTGTTAGAGTCAAAATGGTCAATACCAATCCATTTCAGCTCATGAATGCCTAGGATATTGATCTTTTTTCATTCATTTCACTTTTGACAACTTCAAAATTTCCTAGATTCATGTTTCAAACATTGCATATTCCAATTATTAATGGATGTTTACAGTTGTTTCTCCTCATATTGAGTTGTGCCCCATTCCAAATGAAGATCCTGAAAGCTTTACTCCATTTGTGTCATCACGATCAACTCTACTTTGAAGAGGGAGTTCTACAATTGTATTTTGAGTGTCTTCCAATATGAAGGTCTCATCTTCTGGCACTATATCTGACAATATTCTGGCGGATTCATAATGTTTCGGTATTCAATATTCTGTTGCTCTCTGACACTGGTCCACTGTTATTCATAAAGTTTTCAGTTGCTAAACATTCAGAAATAGTTCACCTCTGCATCTTTCTAGTCAGTTTTAG
>NW_006412880.1:2183-3225 GCF_000296735.1 Chrysochloris asiatica | reverse complement strand
TTTGAAATGGTTGTAATAGCAATTTAAAGTCTTTCTCTGGTAATTCCAGTATCTGTATCATTTCGGAGCAAGTCTGGATTGATTGTTTTTCTCTTGAGAATTATTTACACTCTTCTGAGGCTTCATATGTTGACTTAGTTTGGATTGTGCTGTTTAGATTCTGGGGTCTGTTATATTCATTTCAAAAGTTCTGAAATTTTGTTTAAGTAGATAATTCATTTGTTGTTGTTAGGTGCCAATGAGTTAGTACCAACATATAGTGATCTTATGCACAGAAGAATGAAACACTGTCTGGTCCTAAGCCAACCTATGATTATTGCTACATTTGAGCTTACTGCTGCCACCACTGTGCCAATCAATCTAAATGTAGGTCTTCCTCTTTTTCTCTGACGCATCATTTTACCAAACATGATATACTTCTCCAGTAACTGGTCCCTCCTGATAATGTGTCTGAAGTATGAAAGACAAATTCAGCCCATCCTAGCTTCCAGGGAGTATTCTGGTTGTACTTCTTCCAATACAGATTAGATTGTTCTTTTGGTACTTTTAATATTCTCCTCCAGCACAATAGTTCAAAGTATCAATTCTTTTACAGTCTTTCTTATTCACTGCCCAACTTTCACATGTAGATGGGGTTATTGAATATATCATGGCTTGGGTCAAGTACACCTTAGTCCTTAAACTGACATCCTTGTTCTTCAACACTTTAAAGAGGTCTTGTGCAGCAGATTTGCCTAATGGAATATGTTGTTTGATTTCATGACTGTTATTTCCGTGAGTGTTGATGGTTGAGCTGAGCAAAATGTATTTGACAACTTCAATCTTTGCTCATGATGTTATTTATTGGTTCAGTGGTGAGGATTTTTGTTTTCTTACACTGAGATGCAACCAATACTGAAGGCTGTGGTCTTTGATTTGCATCAGTAATTATTTTAGTTCTCTTCACTTTCAGCAAGCAAGATTGCTATTTGATTTCTGTGTATTCCATCTGGGCAGGTCCATATGTGTAGTCATCTTTTATGTTGTTTAAAATGAAGAAGTC
>NW_006412880.1:0-1383 GCF_000296735.1 Chrysochloris asiatica | reverse complement strand
CTGAAGGACTCATTTTATGGCACTATATTTGATGTTATTCTGTTTCAATAGTTAAAATTCTTGTACTATCTGACAGTGTTCTGCTATATTCATAAGGTTTTCCATGACTAAATATTTGGATGTAGTCTGTCTCCTTCCTAGTCTGTCTTCATCTTGAAGCTCAGCTGAAACCTATCCATCATGATTGATGCTGATGGTATTTAAAATACCTGTATCATATCTCTAGAATCACAGAAACACACAAGCCACTACAGTTAGATAAAGATTATATTTTGTTTGGATCCACAATCAGCACTTATGGAAGCAGCAATCATGAAATCAAATGACATATTGCTTTAGGAAAATCTCTTGCACAGATATCTTTAAACATGTCAAAGAGCTTAGATACCAGTTTGAGGACTAATTTACATCTGACCCAAGCCATCATATTTTAATAGCATTGTATGCATGTGAAAGTTGGACAATGAATAAGGAAGACCATAAAATAATTCATACATTTGAGTTATAGTACTGAAAATGAATATTAAAACTATTATGAACTGCCAGAAGAATAAATAAATCTGTGTTAGAGGAAGTACAGCCAAAATGTTCCTTAGAAGCCAGGATGGCCAGACTGTCTTTTATACTTTGGATGTATTATCAAAAGGAACCAGTCCCTGGAGAAGGATATTATCCTTGATAAAGTGAAGATCAGCAAAAAAGAGGAAAACAGCCAATGAGGTGGTTTGGCACAGTGGCAGCAGCAATGGGCTCAAGCATTACAATTGTGAGGGTGGCGCAGGCCCAGGCATATTTTCTGTCTGTTGTGCATAGAGTAACTATGAGTTGGAATCTACTCAAAGGTACCTATCAACAATTTAGTGCCACTAAGTCTCCTAAGTCCTACCAAATCAACCTCAAATATGTTTTCACTTTGTCCATTGCTCCTTTCCTTATCCACTTTGCAAGAAATAAAAATAAAGCAAAAAGACCTAAAACAATGTTGTTCTGTGGTCAGTTCTGACATGACACATAGTAGAACTGCTTCACGGGATTGCGTAACTAGATCTTTACCAAAGCTTTTCAAACAGTTCCTTTGCTTCTACTTTTACTCCCCTTCAATCCATTGTTATATAGCAGCTAGAGAGATCTTTGTTAGTCTGGGTGTGACACTATAGAATAAGTACTGGACTACTAACCACATGGCTAGTCGTTCAAACCCACCAGCCCCTCCTTGGAAACCCTATGCAGGTTGCTATGGGTTGGGACTGACTCCACAACACTTAACAATATAACAAAAGAGTGATCTTTAAAAAATATAAACTGGGTTTTTCACTCAACAAAATAGGAATTGAAGGGAAATTCCTCAACATATTTTAAGAGCATATATGCAAAACCAACAAC
>NW_006412879.1:8362-8986 GCF_000296735.1 Chrysochloris asiatica | reverse complement strand
TGGGGAGGAGTGGAAAGTCTGAAGGCAATAGAAATTCTAGAAACGTGGAATCAGGAAGTGAGACACAGCTGATGGGAAGTGGCAAGTGACATCCTGCCTTTTACAAGTCTCCAAGGTCAGGGATTTCATCAATCTTAGGCATTTTACATAATTTTCTGAATTCTGAAAGAGCTGAGACTCTCCCAGCAGATATACCCCTATCCCCTAGTTAATCTTGAGAAGTAACTGTCCCAGCTGATGTACTCCTAGTCCCCACCCTAACAGCTCATACATACATCATACTCTTGGTTTAAACAAGATAATGTCAGATTGTCTATGTATAAATACTCTTTGGAAAACTGGTTCAGGACTGCAGTTTTTCCCACTTTTAGGGAGGGTGTAGTCAATGGCCAGCTAATAAAAGCTTCCTTATCGATCCTGTGAGTCTTGAGTAAATTGAGACACAACATTCTCCCTCTTTTCTTTTGTTAGGTATGCCAGTGGATTGTCAATTTTATTAATCCTTTTAAAGAAAAAACTTCTAGTCATGTTGATTCTTTCTATATTTTTTTCTGTTTTATATCTCATTTATTTCTGCTCTAATCTTTATGATTTCTTTTCTTCTGATGACTTTAGGTTTACTTT
>NW_006412879.1:7359-7855 GCF_000296735.1 Chrysochloris asiatica | reverse complement strand
TTATTTCCTTGGGTTCCTATTGTTGATTTCTAATTATATACAATTGTGATCTGAGAAGATGCTTTGTAGTATTTTGATGTTTGTTTTATGGAGGCTTGTTTTGTGGCTGAACACATGTTCTATTCAGGAGAGTGTTCTCTGTGCACTGGAAAAGAATGTGTATTGTTCATTAAATGCTCTGTACACTTCTATGAGGTCAAGTTGACTTTTAGTTGTTTTTTAGTTCCTCTGCATTTTTGTCAAATTTCTTTCTGGTTGTTTTATCATTTTTCCAAAATGGTATATTAAAAATCTCCCACTATTCTTATAGATGTATCTATTTATTTCTTCAAATCGATTAGAGATTGCATAATAGCTTTTGTTTTTGTTTTTTAAGGTATCTTACATAATCCTATTTCTTTTTTTAAATTGTTTCATTGTGAATTATGTGATAGTTTACATGGAAGAATATTAGTTTTACATTCATTCTATCATATATCATTTCATTGCCATGGTT
>NW_006412879.1:3937-4919 GCF_000296735.1 Chrysochloris asiatica | reverse complement strand
GCCCAGGATCGAGCATTGTTTCGTTCTGCTGTGCATGGGGTCGCTATGAGTCGGTTCCGACTCGATGGCACCTGACAACAACAACAACAACTCTTTTTTTACCTCTTCTTTCTTCTTCCGGTTGAGCTCTGATCATCCAGTCATTGAAGCCAGGTCAAGTGGTTATTATCCGCAAGTGTGGTTGTTCTTGTGCATATGCCCTCTCTTCTTATCAGCTGGGTGCTTCATTTTCCACTCTAGTCCTCTATGGCTATGTCACTGACTCTGGGCACAAGAGTCTCCAGGTCTTGCCACACTGCTGGCCAACCAGGTCTTTACCTGGGTTCACAGAAGTCTACTGAACATTGTAGGGCTTAGCTCACTGCTTCATTGCTGTTTTTCCCTCACTTCCCCTTATCAGTGGCAAGTATGGTCACCAATCAGAGCGTGTATCCCCATCGAGTCTTTGCCTCTTTTGTTTTGTATTTTCCCTATAGGTCTTTCTTTTAAGAAGTATCTTCTGTTCTTCTAGCCACTCCAGGCTGGTCTGCTCATCCTCTCAAGTGGAAATTTCCCATTTCTGAAGATATGGATGTGGTTCAGGCTTCCACCTAGTCTTATGTATTGCAGAGGCTCTGCAGGAAGCCTTCTTCACTGGGCATGTTGTAGCCCAATTTTAGTTATTCCAATCAGTTATAGGCAGAAGACAGACTTACAAGCTTTCTATCATGATGTTTCTGGCTATTCCTTTCTCTCCCCCTCCAGTGTCTATTTTCTAATACAATGCATGGAAAACCAAGACTCAAAAGACAGCCAAGCATCTTAACATTATTGCCCCTTTTCCCCCATTCCAACATGTCTCAATCTCTGTATCCCAGAACTCTATTGTTCCACAGTTGTGCATACATCATTATTTACCTCTGTCCCATTTAGCCCATTCAAACCTGCGTAATTGTTCTCCCATCTGCTTTGTTCTTCCATTCCCCTCTCCCTTCTTGTATAT
>NW_006412879.1:0-2892 GCF_000296735.1 Chrysochloris asiatica | reverse complement strand
CCTTCATAATTCTGGGATTCACATTTAGGTCCTTAATCCATGTTGAGTTGGTTTTTGTATAAGGTGTGAGGTGAAGGCCTTGTTTTAATCTTTTGCATATCGTTTTCCAGTTCTGCCAGCACTATCTGTTGAAGAGACTATTACCTCCCCATGCGATATATTCAGGTGTTTTGTCAAAAATCAGTTGGCTGTATGTAGATGCGTTAATTTCTAGATTCTCTATTCTTTTCCATTGATCTATGTATCTTTCATTGTACCAGTACCAAGCTGTTTTGACCACTGCAGCTGTGTAGTAAATTTTGAAGTTGGGAAGTGAGAGGTGTCTAACCTTATTCTTCTTAAGCGATGCTTTGCTTATCCTGGGTCTCTTTCCTTTCCATATGAATTTTGCAATTGTTTTTTCCATCTCTTTAAAGAATGTCGTTGGAATCTGGATTGGGATTACATTATATATGTAAATTGCTTTGGGCAGTATTGACATTTTCACAATGTTGTCTTCCTATCCAGGAGCATGTTGAAGAATGCAGAGATGCATTCTTGTGATGCAGAAGAAAAAAAAAAAAAATCCTCAGCACAAGTTTCCTGGTGGTTTCCTCACCAAAGCAGTGTTCAACTGTCTTAAAACTTCATAATATACCCTAATAATTATCCTATGCCCTCCAAGGGAATCTACCTTGATTTCCCCCAAAAAAGCAGTCACTATGTTCCCCTGACTGACCTACCTGTCTTGAATTTCGCTAGTCCTGCAGATCCCCTTGAGACGTACTCTTTTGAGTGGACCTTCCTCTCTGGATCACATTGGTGAATCCAAAAGCCTTCCCAGTTACAACATGTTCCATAAAACTGTCTTCTATTAGCTTCAATATTGCTGAAAAGGCTGATGGTGAGATGTGTGAGCTAAGTGATACTCACCCAACACTCCTGGGCTCCATGCAGTGGAAAGCTTGCTGAGGGCAAGATGTTCACCTACAACTGAAAATGCCAAACCATGTGAGGTCCCCACATCAGTAGCTAATGAATTGATGGAAATCCTCTGGTGTTCTACCACTTCCTTGACTGCAGCTACAGTTTCTTCATTTGTCAGGACTGGTAGTCTTGCCGACCTTTCTTAAAACGCTTGACCCAATTACGTGGGGCAGGCATTCCAGTTAACTTATTGCAAAGCTTCAATGGATTGGGAAGATGGTCACTTGAGTTTTGTGAAACATTTGGTATTAATCTTAACTTCAAAATCATTTTTTTTCCTGTGATACAAAAAGCATTCTTTAAAAAAATTTTTGAAGGCACCCTAACAAGACTAAGACAAGTGTGTTACTGAAAGAACTTGCCTGCAGCCATTCACTGATTGTAGAGACATATTTAAACAAGTTTTGCTTGGAATAAACCCCTGCATGTATGAAGGTATGAACTGGAACTGGAAGCCTAGTAGCAATAACTTTGTGACTTACCCTTGTACATATTACCACACAAAAAAATTTTGTAGTAAACTAAGAAATACATGTGGAACCCAGAAAAACTAATATGTAACCTAGAATTGTTATACTATGAATGCCCTGCTAAAGCTAAAATGATAAGAAACGACAATGATCGGTAACTAGGATAAAGGCAAGGTTTTGTGTAACACCATAATTTGTCAGCAACCATTTCTCAGGGGAGGAACTGTACTAGTCCTTCCCGAAGGTCCTTCCGTGTTTGTTTCACCCATACACATAAACACCACCTGTAGTGGTTGTTTTAAAATGATCTTTATTATCAAGTGTGCATCCTACACACTAGGTTAGTCTTACACGTTAAGAAAACGTAGTTTAAAAATGAATGCAGAGAATTAGTGTCATTAGCAGAGTTGTGGCGTTTAGTGCTTCTCAGTACAGCGACTGACCGTGGACTCGACGCTTCAGAACTGACTGCTCCCTGGTCTCACCATGAAGATCCAATGCAGTAATGGTCTAATTCACAGTGCCAATGTAAGGAATGTCAGCAAGGAGAAATCCTGTGTTTCAGTTGAATGGATTGAAGGAGATGCCATGAAGAGCAAAGAGATTGATTTTGATAATGCGGCAGCAATAAACCCAGAGCTCTTACAGCGTCTTCCCTTACACACAGAGGACAATCTGCCCCTGAAGGAGAATGTAACTGTTCAGAAGCTAAAACGCAGGTCAATCAACTCCAAAATTCCTGCTGCAAAAGAAGCTCTTCGTGGCCACTCCACTCACGTGTCCATGCTTGCAGAGTTTCGGGTCACCACTCAAGAAAATGATATGGGGGTGGAGTTGCCTGTGTCTGCAAACACATGCAAGCAGCTTTCAGTTCCCACTGGCCCCCCTCAGCCCTCCTGCCATGTAGTGGCTGAAATGCCATTGAAGATAGTCAGCAAAGAGATGGAAGAACAAGTCCATTCCATCCGAGGCAGCACTTCTGCAAACTCGGTAAAGTCAGTTCAGAGGAAATCATGTATTGTGAAGGAAGTAGAAAAAATGAAGAACAAGTGACAAGAGAAGAAGACTCAGAACTCTGAAATGAGAATAAAGCGAGCTCAGGAGTATGACAACAGTTTTCCAAACTGGGAATTTGCCCAGATGATTATAGAATTTCGGGCTAATTTGGAATGTACTTCACTTAATATGACAGATCCTATTGAAGAGCACAGGATATGTGTCTGTGTTAGAAAATGCCTGCTGAATAAACAAGAATTGGTCAAGAAAGAAATTGATGTGATTTCAGTTCCTAGCAGGTGTCTCCTCTTGGTACACGAGCCTAAATTAAAAGTGGACTTAACAAAATATCTGGAGAACCAAGCATTCTGCTTTGACTTTGCATTTGATGAGACATCTTTGAATGAAGTGTCTACAGGTACACAGCAAGGCCACTGGTGCAGACAATCTTTGAAGGAGG
>NW_006412878.1:6618-7914 GCF_000296735.1 Chrysochloris asiatica | reverse complement strand
AAGATTCTGGATGCTGTTCAGGATTCCATCTATGGTCTTGTGTAATGCAGAGGCTCCGCAGGAAGCCTCCTTCACTGGGCACGTTGTAGTCCCTTTTGGGGTATTCCAATCAGTTATAGGCAGAAGACAGACTTACAAGCTGTCTATGGTGATATTTCTGGTTATTCCTTTCTCTCCCCCTCCAATGTCTATTTTGTAGTGCTATGCCAGGGAAACCAAGATTCAAAAGCCAGCTAAGCATCTTAACATTTTTTCTCCCTTTTTCCCCATTCCAACCATGTCCAGTCTTTGTATCTAAGAGCCCTGTTGTTCGAAGGTTGTACATATATCATTATTTGCCTCTGTCCCACTTCAGCTTCACATTCATCCTATCATATTACATTTCATTGCAATGATTACAATCCCCCCATGCATCATCAAATAACCAAAGGATACACCACACAGGCCCGCCCACCTGGTTGTCAGCAAACAGCTCCTCTCTCTCCCTGAGTCCCATGTCCCCAGCTACTCCATCTGTCCACACCATCATCTCTATCTCCATGCCTGGCCTCACTGCCTTTCTGGGTAGGGTCACACTTTCCACCCTTCTTGCTTGATGGTCCCAGGGAGCAACACTCCTGGGCTGCAAAATCAATCAATCTCTTCCTTTTGCAAAAAAATAAAAAAATAAAAAATAAAATCAATCTTCCTCTATATTTCTGACCCTCACAGTCAGTCTTGATGGTAGGTTTTCACTGTTGTACCACAAAGATCTTATCCCCATTTCCTTTCTTCAGCCCAGTCCCAACAGATTGTAAATCCTTCAGTGGAGGTTCTGCCTACGCCTGCCCCATCTGGAACTAGGCTCCCTCTTGAAAGCTTGTAAGTCAGTCACTTCTTTCTTTATAACCCACCCACTCCCATTTTGGATCTGGGCAATTTCCAGCTCCCCTCAAGGTATTCCAGTCAGTTATAGGCTGAAGACGGGCTTACATGTTTTCTGTTGTGATGTTTCTGGCTACCCTCCCTCCCCCCACCCCCACCCCCTGCCCCAAGTGTCTATTTCACAATGGTAGGTCAGGGAAACTAAGATTCAAAAGACAGCCAAGCATCCTAAAGTTATTGACCTCTTTTCCCCTTTCAAGCCACGCCTCTATCCCTGTATCCTGAAGCCCTTTTATTCCAAGGTTTTGCATACATTGTCATTTATCTCTGTCCCACCCAGCCCATGCAAATTTGCCCGACCCTTTCTCTTTCTCTGGTCTGCCTTGTTCTTCTTTTTTCCTCCCCCTTCTTGTATATTGCCAGCCCCCAAAC
>NW_006412878.1:3242-3778 GCF_000296735.1 Chrysochloris asiatica | reverse complement strand
TTTCTACTTCATTCTGAGTAAGTTTAGGTAGGTCATGTTTTTCTAGAAGTATATCCCTCTCTTCTAGGTTTTGGATTCTTTGGAGTAAAACTCTTCATAGTATACTGTTATTATCCTTTTGATTTCATTTGGTTCTGCTGTGACATCACCCATGTGGCTTCTAATGTGAGTTATTTGTATCCTCTCCCTCTTTTCTTTTGTTAGTTTTGTCAGTGGTTTGTTAATGCTATTAATCCTTTCAAAGAACCATCTTCTTTTCTGTTTATTCTTTCTATAATTTTTCAATTTTCCATCTCGTTTATTTCTGCTCTGCTCTTTATTATTTCTTTTCTTTTGGTGACTATAGGTTCCCTCTGCTGTCTGCTTCCAATTGTTGGAGATGCTGAGCTAATGTGTTAATTTTAGTTCTTTCCTTTTTTTGGATGTACACATTTATCACAATAAATTGTCCTCTCAGCACTGCTTTGTCTGTGTCCCAAAGATATTGGTATGCTGTGTTTTCATTCTCAATCGTTTCTAGGAACTTTGTGAATTCA
>NW_006412878.1:0-832 GCF_000296735.1 Chrysochloris asiatica | reverse complement strand
ATTCTGTTTATCATGGAATGTCTTGATCACACCATCATATTTGGTTGATAGTTTTGTTGGATAGATGATTCTTGGATGGCAATTTTTTTCTTGTATGATTTTGTATATGTCTCCCCATTGCCTTCTTGCCTACATGTTTGGTTTTTTTTTCTCTAAATAGTCAGGGGTTAATCTGATTTGCTTGCCTTTATAAGTGACATTTCTCTTCTACCTGGCTGCTTTTAGTATTCTCTCCTTGTCTTTGATTTTGGAGAGCTTGACAGGAAACTTAGACACTGGCTACCTAAAATGAGGGGGCGATAAAGGCACGGAGTGACTGGCTTACAAGCTTTCATGAGGGAGTTTAGTTTAAGAGTGTATGGGGCAAGGTAAAGTCCCCACTGAATAATTTTCATCATGTCTAGATGGGTCTGGTGAAAAGAGTTGGTGATAAGATTCTTATGACTCAATAGCATGTGATTGTTTTCATGACTAACTGCAACTGTCCCAACTGTAAAGGTAGAAGTTCTGTAACAAAAAGAGGGAGAGTAGTTAATCTTGTACTCAAGGAACAGAGGACCCTAGGACCACCAAGGGAGAAGAGAATGAGCAGAATGTGGGATGCTATCCAGTGAAGCAGAGATGAGGACATGGAAAAAGAGAGCAGCTGAGGACTCTAGATACATGGAAAGAGAAAGTCTGAGGGCTGGCGGACAGGAAGCAAACTTGCAGAGTGTAGCCTTTGGTTATTTAAATTATTATATATTTCTGAGGAGTTGTTTTGTACATCTCCCCACCAAAACAATAACAAAAATAAAACAGAGGGAGTAGAAACAAATATTTTTGAATGATG
>NW_006412877.1:1997-7625 GCF_000296735.1 Chrysochloris asiatica | reverse complement strand
GCCAATCTATCTCACTGGGGGTCTTCCTCTTTTTCTCTGACCCTCCACTTTACCAAACATGAGATCCTTCTCCAGCGACTGGTCCCTCCTGACAATATGTCCGAAGTATGAGAGACGAAGTTTGGCCTTCCTGGCATGATACCTCGTGATAAATGTTTTACTTAAAGTTACCCTGTTGTTGTTGCTACTACGTGCCTGTATAGGGTTTCCAAGGCATTAAATCTTTTGAAAGATATTTTTTGCCCCAATTTTGCTATTTTTTTAGTAGGTGGGATTGGATTTAATTCCTGTTTTGAGTATCTGAAGATTCATCAGTTTGTTATTTTAAAAAGCAGTCATGGCAAATCATAGTACTCTTTGTACAAACAATATAACTTTTAAATTTATCTCTAGTGAAGAGTAGACCCAAGCTACTCTCGATGCCGTGATCATTATCCTAAAATAGTCAAATGAAAGTTCCAGTCATTTCATCATCTAGATATTCTGGTGACATGGGATCAGATGATGATAAAGTCACCATTCAGTTGGTAAGACACAGAATCTTTTGTTTTACTTTACTATCCAGATGTCTAAACATGCCAAGGTGAATCAAATATTTCTTCTGTGCCTCCTGACTCACACTTAGGTGACTCTGCTTGTGGTTCCGTGTAACTCTCACTTATCAACCTAAAAGACTTGTGGTTACCTGAAAATCCCCAGTTACAAAGCACAACTCTATAGGACACTCAGTTCAGAGTCATCAGTTATTTTATTGAGACACAAAAATGGTTCGTATCAGATCGCTCTATTACCATTATCATATCATCATATGCATTCATGTGATTGGAAACAAACTCACCGCCACTGAGCCAATTCCGACTCATAGCCACCCTCTATAGGGTTTCTGAAGCTGTAAAGCAGCGCTGGTGAGTTTGAACTGCTTGTGGTTAGGAGTCCAGTGCTGATCCTACAGTGCTGCTAGGTCTGACACATTATGCATCATTATTTTACATCATGATGATACATAGAGGTAGAGGGGGATGAAATTCCCCAATAACAATGTTTTGGTGCCTTATCGCTAAGTGTCCTATTGTTAAGTGCCATCAAGTCAGTTCCAACTCATAGCATCCCTCTGTAGGGCTTCTGAGGTGTGCCCTATAATAATAATTATTATTATTATTGGCCACTTCTATAACATATATCAGAAGAGCAGTGTCCTCGTGTGTCACTGTACGATAAACGCTCAACCCCAAGGTCGGTTTGAACCATAAGGTTCAAACTCACAAGGCGCTCCTTGGAAATACTATACAGGATTGTTATGAGTTGGAACCGACTCAACAGCACTTAACAACAACAACATAAAAGGATAAATGCTATTTACTTAATCTGTGAGTATAGCATCTAAGAGTGATTCTGTTAAATAAAAAAAAAAAAAAAATTGAACCAAGTTTCTTTTCTGCTCAAAATCACCCCATTGCTCCTGTGTCTCTTGAGAATAGCTGAAGTCTTTCTCTAATCCATGGAGACTTGTATTATCTCCTGTCTTGTTCCCTTTCAGACTTATCCCCTATGATTCTCCTCTCTTCCACTTTTGCCAAGAAAGCTGCCTCGATACCTGGGAGCTGCGGGTGAGCCTCCAGCCACAGGCCGTTTGCACCTGCTATGCCTGTAGACCTGGAATGCCTTTCTCCCAGGTATTTGTATTACTAACTCCTTCAGGTCTTTATTAAAGAGTCATTCTTTCAAGGCTTTCATACTAAAAGAAACATTCTACGATGGGTACAAGGCAGGGGGTGGGTGGGGAGTGTGAGTAATTCACTGGCTAGAAGTTTTGTTGTTGCTGTTAAGTGCCGTTGAGTCGGTTCCGACCCATAGTGACCCTGTATAGAGTTTCCAAAGAGCAGCTGGTGAGGTTGAACTACCAACCTTGCAGTTCAAACAGCTAGAAGGTAGATACGTACTAACTTGGATGACAGGGAGAGCAACATATAAGAAAATGGAGATTGGCAGAAGAATGCTAAAGAGAGGTGAAGACCCAGGGAGATATGCAAGGGTTAACCGGGACAGAGGTAAACAGTGATATACACAACCTTCAGAGTCCTGGTGTGGCTCTGTAAGACAAGCACTGGACCATAAGGCTGGTTTGAAATGCAGATTCATCAGTGGGTTTGACCCTATACAGGGTCACCATGAGTCAGAACAAACTCGACAGCACTTAACCTTGGAACACCAGTGTTCTGTGTGTAGACACATAGACAGAGACACAGGCTGAATGGGTATGGGAGGAAGAGTGGGAAATATAGCTATAGAGAGAGGGATATATATATATTCCACAAATATATGACTTTGAAAGAGGATATTTGTACATGGGTAACCAAAGCAAGGATATGGGACAACTGTTGCTTCATGGAAGGGACCACAATCACTGAGATGAAACAGTGTAGGATTTGTTGACTATAAAACTGATGATCTGCTCTGTAAACCTGCACTGAATTCACAATAAAAAGGTTGTTTTTTTGTTTTTTTTTTTATCTGTTCAGTAAAAACTTCTTGGCCTCCCTACTTAAAATTCTCCTTCCCCAACCTGCACCCCCATGGTCATCAAAGTCACATCACCTTGTATGCATGATTTCGTCTCTTTGTTTAAATTTTTTCCTTCCAGATTAGAATATAAATTCCATTAGGGCAGCGATCTTTGTGTTAATCCTTACCTTTGCTGTTTCTAGAATAATGCCTGGTATACTGTAAGTGCTCAATACATATGTGTTGCCTACATGAACACATCCATTCCATGTGTTTACATGAAGTGACGACAATATGCTAGACTTTGTACACTGAGGGTACAGAGGCAACTAAGACATCGATTCCTGGCCTGCCAGGTCTCACCACCAGTGGGGAACTTACTACATGCTACTGTACTGGGGGCAAAAACCAAAATACGTATGAAAGGATGTGGGATCCCACCCATGGAGGAAGTTGATTGGCAATAAGCAAGCAGGCTTCATGTTTTAAAAAACACTTACCTTTCTTATAAGCACGGAAATCCAGCTGAAGTAAAGGTGTAATTAAGTTGCATCCTGGCATGTGCTTTCCTCCATTTGGGTAAAAGTCAAGATGACCACAGGCATTAATAGTCCCTGCACCTGAAACAGATAAAAGCAGGATAATTGCGTCTAAAACTCTCTGTGTTTCAATGCAGCTTCTATTTATGTTAAAAACGTACCAAGCTCAAATAACAAGCGTGCTGCATTCGTGTGAATCACATCGACAAATTGGGCATCTGAGGGGTCCAGCCTGACTTCATTTGGAGAGTTGTGGAAGTAAGGTCCAGCGGGGTCCAAGCCTAAAAGAAAGCATCACTAGCCTGAGAAACTGCAGCAGACACTCTGAAGTGCACGCTTGACCCACGATGTTATTTTGGAAGGAGAGATGGTGAAGACAAAATGTTCTTTCCTACGTACGTCATATAGAAAGATGATTTTAAAAAAAATTAAAAAGAGGGGGCTCACACTTCACTCATGACAAAGTACAGATACCCTAACTGAGTAGATAAATGCAGACAGGATACACTGCAGGTCAGACTCCTACACACATCACCTGTGTCTAGACAATGCCAAAATAGCTGCAGACGTCAGAGTAGTTGCAGTGGCAATTCTAGGGTCTGGACATGGAATACTATATCCACATCAAACTAAGGTTATGGATGACAGACATGTGACAAGATCTGCATGCAAAAAATGCATCAATAAAAATGAAAAGATAAGGTTCTTCAATATATGAAGATAAAGCAACACAGTTAAATTAACAGAAGCCTTGCTCTTCACTTTGTTGTTGTTAAGTGACATCGAGTCGGTTCTGACCCATAGCGACCCTGTATAGTGTTTCCGAGGAGCGACTGGTGAGTTTGGACTGCCGACCTTGCAGTTCAAACAGCTTTGCAGTGTGGTGCAATAACCCACAGCACCAAACCAGGACTCCAGCTCTTCACTTATTCTCATTTAATTCTACCTCACTGTCTTAGAAACGAAAACTCTTAAACCCTGAGAAGTGAAGTGAGAGTCACCAAAGTTATGAAATGTGAGAGGCAAAATTGTCAAACAGTTCAAATGTCCAGACTCTTAGTCCATTATTTCCTATTCAAACGCCTAATAAAATAAAGACAGAGTATCTAGAGGTCACTAAAACATTATGACCAATCACTCATTCATTCAACAATTACTTTTCAAACATCTATTATGTACCAAGACTAAATTTGACTCTTGGTCCAACAAGGAATGAGGCTGAGTCTTGTCCTCAAGGAGCTTTCCACCTAATAAGGAAGGGACTTCAACACAGTGTACAGAGACAGAGGTGAGCACAGGTATTTTGTGAACACATAGGAGAGAAATATGACCCAATCTTAAGGAAGCAAGGCATGCTTCTACTGGAGATGGAAAGTGTGAGCAGATATCTGAATGAGCTAGCCAGCGTGAAGATGGGGTAGACAGCATGTTGGGGGAGAAAAGAGCATGTACAGGGTTTTCAGCTGAAAGGTAACACACATTTGGAAAACTGGTGTGTATAGAGCTCAAGAACTTGGAGAAAGATAAAGACAGTATTGTACATAAGAGTCAGATGTTATGTAAGCCATGCCAAATAGTTTGGACTTGATCTGGTTGTTCATGTGGAAGTTCTTGCAAGTCAGCCAGAGGAGGAGATTTATAATTGGATCTGTGTTTTAGAAAAATCTCTTTGTTGTAACATAGAGATTGAGTCCCAGAGGGCAGACTACATGCTGCATAGCCACACTGACCTCTCTGGATTTCTCACAGGCATACCTTGGAGACATTGCAGGTTTAGTTCCAACCGCTGCAATAAAGCAAGTATCACACTGAAGTGAGGCACAGGAAGCTTTGGTTTCCTAGCATGTATAAAAGCTATGTTTATACTGCTGTACTAATCTATTAAGTGTGCAACAGCATTATGAAAAAGTTTGAAGAATAACTAATATTTGACACAGAGACATGAAGTGAGCACAGGCAGTTGGAAAAAGGATGCAGACAGACTTGTTCGATGCAGGGTGGCCACAAATCTTCAATTTGTAAAAAAAAAATAATAATAAATTGCAATATCTGCGAATCACAATAAAACAGACTGCAGTAAAATGAGGTAATGCCTGTGATGTTCATGCTGCCTATCCTAGGGGTGTCTGTTTTTCCGACTGTCATAATCACTCAAGGAGCAACTATACAGTGAGCAGAGACGTGGGAAGGAGACCAGGGGTGGAGAGGGGAGATGAGAGGAGGGGGCAGGAATAGAAAGAAAGGGAAGGAAGAGAAGAGCTTGGAAGGAACTCTGAGCAGTGAGAGACAAACAAAGCAAACAAGACATGGAGCCACAGAGCCCAGAGGAAAGACTATTTCAGCACAGTAGGCAGGCTCAACCTTGTCATAGCTGACAGAGGAGTCAAGTAAGGGGAAGACTGAAAAGGGCTGTTAGCTTAGAGTCACACTAGAAGCCAGTCTGGGTCTGCATTTCAGTAGATGGGTTGGGCAAGTAACCCGAGTTTGGTGGGCTGAGGAAAGAAAGAACCCTTTCGGAAATGGAGCCAATAAACTTTCCAGGAGTTTGGATCCTAAGGAAGAGTTAGAAGGGTCAGGGAGGGAAGGG
>NW_006412877.1:0-921 GCF_000296735.1 Chrysochloris asiatica | reverse complement strand
TGTTAATGAGTCTTCCTCCAATCCTGATGCCACATTTTTCTTCATATAACCCAGCTTCTTGGATTATTTGCTCAGCATACAGGTTGAATAAGTATGATGAAAGAATACAATCCTGTTGCACACCTTTTTTTAATTTTAAACCATTCAGTGTTCCAACATTCTGTTTGAACAATTGCCTCTTGGTCCGTGTACAAATTCCTCATGAGCACAATTAAGTATTCCAGAATACTCATACTTTGCAATACTGTCCATAGCTTGTCATGATCCACACAGTCGAAAGCCTTTGCGTAGTCAATAAAGCACAGGTAAACATCTTTCTGATGTTCTCTGCTTTTCAGCAGCTATTGTAAATGGTGTTACTTTCCTAATGTCTTTTTCAATACTGTCATTTTTGGTATAGAGGAATCCAACTGATTTTTGCATGTTGATCTTATATCCTGCCACTTGGCTGAATCTTCCTACGAGGTCTAGTAACTTTTTAACTGAGTCTTTGGAGTTTTCTATGTATAGGATCATATCATCTGCAAATAGAGAGAGTTTTACTTCCTGTTTGCCAATTTGGATGCCTTAAATTTTCCTTTCTTGCCTTTAATTTTCTTAGCTCTTGCTAAGACTTCCAGCACAAAATTGAATAGGAGTGGTGACAAAGGACATCCTTGTCTGGTTCCTGGTCGCAGAGGAAAGGCTTTCAGTTTCTCTTTATTGAGAGTAATGTTGTTGTTGTTGTTGTTGTTGTCAGGTGCCATCGAGTCGGAACCAACTCATAGAGACCCCATGCACAGCAGAACGAAACAATGTCCGATCCTAGGCCAACCTCACTACCGCTGCCACACTTGAGTACATCAATGATGCCACCTGGCCAATCCATTTCGTTAGGGGGTCTTCCTCTTTTTCTCTGACCCTCCACCTTACCCAGCATGA
>NW_006412876.1:6889-7588 GCF_000296735.1 Chrysochloris asiatica | reverse complement strand
TTCCTCAAGCAAGGTCGTATCATATGACTATCATATGGATTTGAGTTTGAGTCTACCTCCAATCCTGATGCCACATTCTTCTTCATATAATCCAACTTCTCAGATTATTTTTGCAGCATACAAATTGAATAAGTATGATAAAAGAATATAAACCTGGTGCACAACTCTCCTAATTTTAAACCATTCATTGTTCCTTTGATCTGTTGGAACAACTGCCTTTGGGTTATGTACAGGTTCCTCATAAGCACAGTGAAGTAATCTGGGATACCCATTCTTTGCAATGTTGTCCATGGTGGTGGAGGTGGTGGTGTGTCATGGAGTTGGTTCCAACTTATGGAGACCCTGCATAGTGTTTCCAAGGCTGCAAACCTTTACAGGAACAGAAAGCCTCATCTTTCTCCCACAGGACAGCTGGTAGTTTTGAACAGCTGGCCTTGAAGTTAGCAGCCCAGCCTGTAACCATTATGCTACCAAAGCTCCTTAGTGGTATCCATAGCTTGTCATAATCTACATGGTTGAAAGCCTTTGCATAGTCAAAGCACAGGTAAACATTTTCCTGGTATTCTCTGCTTTCAGCCAAGATCTGTCTGACGATCCACATCCTCATCCGACTCAGGCTAGAACTCATGGTAGCCATTTTTTTTTTTATTATCTTTAGCAAAATGTAATTGCATGTGATATTAATGGCACTGTCCAATG
>NW_006412876.1:3495-4549 GCF_000296735.1 Chrysochloris asiatica | reverse complement strand
AATAGGCTAAAACATAGCAATGATTGTTAGATTGGTACAGGACTGGGATTGTAAGATTGGTACAGGATTCAGTCAGTTGTACTGAATGGCACTGAATTAACTGGCATGAAAAATATTTCAATTATTTTATCTGGAGAACAAAACACTGAAGGAAGAATCTCATACTTTACTATATGAGGGATTCCTTTCAAATATATGCCAGAAAGCAAACTTCCACTTATTCCCATTTATATATATGGAGACAAAATATTAATTCATCTTAATATTCAGAACAAATTAAAATATTTGAATTTGGAGGTTTTTCATTTGCTCTGGGTCTTGTGCTGTAACCAGTGTGTCACTTCTCCATCTTTCTTGTAAACAGAATGCAAAGAATACACATGCTGATAATGACATGTAAACAAAATAGAAACATATATGAATAGTTTAAGTACAACTTTGTAAGCAAAATTTTTGTGGATGATAATCAAGTATCATGTGGGTACCAAGTATTAAAATTGAATCTTTGAAATGTATTAAGGAAAACTTGTATTTTTATAACACTGATATCTTTTATAAAATATTATTCACTCTAGTCCAGACATACATCTGACCTACCTTTTTATACAAGATGGCACAGGAGAACACTAGAAAAGCTAAATGTTGGATTATGCAGAGTAGAAATTAGTTGAGCATAGATAAAAACATGAAAAATAACCTCCTAATTGTACATCACAATTGCCATTAGAGGATGGATGAAATTGTTGTTGTTATTAGGTGCCATGGAGTGAGTGCCGACTCATAGCGACCTTATGCACAGCAAAACGAAACTCTGCCCAATGCTGGGCCAACCTCACTACTGTTGCCACGCTTGAGTCCATTGATGCTGCCACTTGGCCAATCCATCTCACTGGGAGTCTTCCTCTTTTTCTCTGACCCTTCACCTCAACAAACATGATATCCTTCTCCAGCGACTGCTCCCTCCTGACAAATGTCTGAAGTATGAGAGATGAAGTTTGGCCATCCTGCCTCCAGGGATCACTCTGGCTACACTTCTTCCAACACAGATCTGTTG
>NW_006412876.1:1997-2520 GCF_000296735.1 Chrysochloris asiatica | reverse complement strand
CAAACATCAGCCATTTTCTTTTGGTACAGTGACTCTGTGTATGACTTCCATCTTCTTTTGATGCTTTTTGCATCATTCAATAATTTGCCCAGAGAATCTTTCAATAACGAAAGTCGAGGCAGTTCCCCCAGCTTGAGAAATGCTGAGCATGTTCTTCCTTTTTGGTTTTCTGACTCCAGATCTTTGCACATTTTGTTGTAATATTTGGTTTTTTATCTTCTCTAGCTGATCTTTGAAATTTTCTGTTCAGCTCTTGTACCTCCTCATTTCTTCCATTCGCTTTAGCATCTCTATGCCGGAGAGCAAGTTTCAGTGTTTCTCCTGACATCCATTTTGACCTTTTTGTCTTCTTAATGACTTTTTACTTTCTTCATGTTTGATATTTTTGATGTCATCTAACAACTCTTCTGGTCTTCGGTCTTTAGTGTTTAATGTATCAAATCTGCTCTTCAAATGATCTCTAAATTCAGGTGGGATATATTCAAGGTCATATTTTGGCTTTTGTGGACTTGTTTTCATTTTC
>NW_006412876.1:0-917 GCF_000296735.1 Chrysochloris asiatica | reverse complement strand
CCATGGGTGACCCTGCTGGTATTTAAAATACTGGTGGCATAGCTTCCAGAATCACAGCAACTCACAAGCCACCACAGTACGACAAACTGACAGACAAGTGGTGGTTTAAATTAGACGATGGATGAAATTAGAGGTAAGAAAAGAATGAAGTTGTGATTTAGATGTCACATGTTTTCTATTTAATTTCTTTGGTTTAAATTGGTTATTATAATTATGTATTACTTTATCTTTTTAAAAAATTAATTGTTGAAACAATCTGTCTGTCTAGACGTTAAATAAATTCAAGCAATTTCTGACTTAGAAGAACAGCACTTACTAATGTTCACAAATCCTACTCTGTAACCCTTTCTGCCATCTGTTGGAAACACATCAACACCCACAAAAAAGAGTTTCAGCATTATTGCCAGGTGAGCTATTCATTGTAAGGTAGAGAAAAGAAGCAGTACAAATGGACTTTTAAAGGCAACCTGTGCATTCTGAAGAGTAAGTAAGGGCAGAAACTGTGGAAAGGATGAGCAAAGCTGAATCCAGATTCAAAAAGGACAAGGTATACCCTGCTCACCCAAATGCTTCCTGGTTTGATTGTTTTTTCTTTTTGTACTTTGTTTGTTATGCTCCATAAAATTCTACCAATAAGATTATCCTTTGGTTTAAGTTTTTCTTTAAGGTACAAATACCTCTTAAAGAGTAAAGTGTTATCTGCTATTCATATGTTGCTGTTGTTGTTGTTATGTGCTATTGAGCTGGTTCTAACTCATGACAGATCTATTTCTTTCTGTTGTGTGTAGGGTTGCTGTGAGGCAGAACTGACTCAATGGCACCTAACAGAAACATACATTCATATGGAATCATGTTGTGGCATTATAGGATAAGTTTTGAACTTCTAACCATAAGGTAAGTGGTTCAAACCCACCAGC
>NW_006412875.1:7194-7675 GCF_000296735.1 Chrysochloris asiatica | reverse complement strand
TACCCCATAGAGCAGCTCTACTCTGTCTTAGAGGGTCGCCCTGAATTGGAATTGACTCAATGGCATTGGGTTTTGGGTTTCTTGTTGCTGTTGTTGTTTTGTGTGTGTGTGTGTGTGTGGGGGGTGACATGAAGGCCCAGATAGATTGCAACAGCACTGGGCATAGTGTAGGAACCTACTGTTTCAACTCTAGATTTATTTTATTCTGCAGTTTACTCTTTGTATTAATATTATCACCTGTAACATTGGAATAAAAATGTTCTGTTGCATCTGTAAAGAAAAAAGAGATCTTTTGCTTTCTTAATGAATGATGTCCCTTAAGTCATCCCACAACTCTGGTCTTTGATCATTAATGTCTAATTTATCAAATCTATTCTTGAGATAGTTTGTATACTCAGATGGAATACATTCAAGGTCATATTTGGCCCTCATGGACTTCTTTTAATTTCTTCAACTTTAGCCTGAACTTGCGTAAGAACAA
>NW_006412875.1:1331-4694 GCF_000296735.1 Chrysochloris asiatica | reverse complement strand
TTTAGACCATAAAACAGCACCTAAATAATGTGAGGCATCACAATAGGTAATCCAGAAATGTTTGACTACTTGCATATGCTTGTTGTAAATCGATTTATGTACTGAAAAGATAACATAAAAAAGAAATAAAATTCAGTGAAATTATTCTAAATCATTGCTGCACGGATCGAGGTACCTGAGCTTCTACATGTCTCGACTTTTCAAATGCCAGACTTCCTTTATCAGCCTTTTGTTCCCACTGCAGTTTTCCCAGCTGTTGGGTCATTATGGCCACTTTATTTCTGACTTGTTCTTTAAGTTCTTTGTAATGATCCAACTGTATAAAATGACAATTACAAATGTGAATGGGAAGCATAAAAGGAAATTCTTTGTCTGATATCCTTTACTTGTTGTTTTTGTTAAGTGCCGTCAAAGTCTGGTTCTGACCCATAGGGACCCTGTTGAAGGTTTCCGAGGAGCAGCTGGTGAGCTTGAACCGCTCTGAACTTTGCAGTTCAAACAGCTTTACAGTCTGGCGCATTAACCCACAGTGCCACACCAGGACTCCGATATCCTTTTCTAGCAGGCGATTAATCTTATTATCTTTGGCATACAGATTGGGATTCAAGGTTACCATGAAAAAGAAATAAATGATAAAATTTGGTTGAAAGCACATTTTAAAAACTTGGAACTCTGTATTTTTTGGATATATACTATTGATCCATTATAATTAAATCTTATGTACTAAATTGGAAGTCTAGGTGTGGCAATGTAGGATAAGCAGTTGACTGCTAAACATGGGTCGACAGTTTAAGTTCACTGGCCACTCCTCAAAAACCCTATCCAGGGTCACTGAGTTCCTGGAACCAACTCAATGGCACTTAACAATAAAAACAACATCCTAAACTGGATATTAATGCACCAATTAACATACCACCTCAAGTAATCAAGTTCCCTCCTGTCAATTAAGTGATCATGTAAGGCCACATATATCTAACCTTAAATCTTTTATAAGATGCATGAGAAGAAAAACAACTATTTTTAAAATAACCCTAAAGGAGCAAGCATAAATTATTACAATTTGATGAACTGGACCTTTGCTTATGGATGCAGTCGCTCAAAATTCCAACGCAACTGGAAGGATTTTTCATATCAGAAGTCAAGCTTGTCTCCTTAGTACACTGGGTTGATATGGATGGGCAACTTAGACATTGGCTATCAAAAAGCGGGGCGGGGGTGGGGGTGGAGTGGTGTGCCTGACATGAAGGCACCAAGTGGCTGGCTAACAAGCCTTTATGAGTGTTTTTAGTTTCAGAATGAGGGGAGTAAGGTGCAGTCCCCACTGAATAGTCTTCCTCTTTTCCAAATGGATCTGGTGAAAGGGGGTAGGGGATGATGGGATAGGATTTCCAGATTCAATTGTAATTGTTATCAAGATTAACGATTTGCAATTGTCACAAATGTAGAAGATGTATAACCAAAAGGGGGGCGTAGTTAATTTTTCATTTCAGGAACAGAGAACCCTAAGACCAGCAAGAGGGAAGGTCATAAGTGGAGTGTGAGATCCTAACCAGAAAAGCGGCAACAGCAGAGATGGTGGCAGAGGCAATAGCATAGAGAGAGCAGCTGAGGACTCCAGGCCCGTGGACTGAGAAAGGCTGTGTGCCTGCAGGCAGAAGGTGGGCTTGCAAATGTGCCCTTTGGACATTTAAATGATTATCTATTTTTCGTTTTGTATGTGTACATAAAACAAAACAAAACAAAACAAAAAAACGGAATAGAAGTAAATACTGATAATTAATAGTACATGGAGGGGATTGTAATCACTACAATAAAACAAAGTATCATTTGTTTTATGTAACTGGTAATCTGCCCTGTAAACCTTTACTCAATTCACAATAAAAACTTTAAAAAGGAAAAAATAAACTCAAATTATAATGAATTACCTTTTATTACAATATGATACCATGTAACCTTGTAGTGGTTATGAATCGGGCTGTGAACCTTAAGGTCAGCAGTTCGAAACTACCAGCCGCTCAGCAGGAGAAAGATGAGGTTTTCTGCTCCCGTAAAGAGTTACAGCCTTGGAAACCCTGTACAGGGTCGCTATGGGTCAGAACCGACACAACGGTCCTTAACAACAACAACAATCTTGTTAAGTATTTTCTAGGAGTTCAATGAACTCATCAGTATTACGTGCCCTCCACAGAGTCCCAGGTGGTGCAATCATTTAATGCACTTGAATGCTAACCAAAGGTGGGACCTTCATTTCTATGTAGCTCAAAACTGAAAACCCTGGGAGCACTTTTCTCCTCTGACAAACACAGGATTGCCATGCATTACAGTTGACTCTGTAGCTGATTTGGTGATAAAGAAAGCACAGCTTAGTCTAAAGATTAGAATTAGATTCTTCTTGCAGGTCTGCATTCCTACAATTGGCATTGTCAGGATACTATCAGATTCCTGGTGTGGTGCTGTAGGATCAGTACTGGACGCTGAACCACCACAAGGTCGGCAGTTGACACCCACCAGCTGCTCCCTGGAAACACTATACAGGGCTTCTATGAGGCAGAAGTGACTCGACGGCACTTAACAACAACGATAGTATCGTCAAATATTTGAAAGAGTGGTCATCCTTTAAATTTGTTCCAGTGAAAAGGAGAAACTGAAATGATACAAATAAAAAGATTGTCTATCTATTGACTTTTTACCTGACCAACTTCCAGTTCAATATCTCTCCTTTTATGAAAGATTTCTTCCACAACCTGCTTTTCAAAACGTTTCCAAGCTCTCTCTAGATCTATCAGTTGCACTTCCAGGGCTCTTATGGCATCCTGCTGCTTAGAACATTGTTTCTTATTGCCCTTTATTGACTTCTTAACCACATCTAATTTCCTGAGGTGGTGAGAAGTGTTTTCTTTCGCTTTAATGTACTGAGGTCTCTTCTGATTTAAGAGTGTTTCAAGAGATCTAAAAGGAAAGAAAGGAAGATGTCTTTACTTTAAAGAAAATTTAACTTTATACCCTACATTCCACTGTACACTCTATAAAGGGAAGATGTTCTTTTGATCAAATCCCACAAAAATAAATACAAAAACCAAGTTTCAAAGATATCAGTCACCACTCTTCTGGAGTCCTGATGTGGTGCTGTGGGTTAATGTACCAGACTGCAGAGCCATTTGCACTGCAAGGTCGGCGGTTCAAGCTCACCAGTCACTCCTTGGAAATCCTATATATAGGGTTGCTGTGGGTCAGAACTGACTCGACGACACTGTGGTGGCTTGCGTGTGCTGTGATTCTGGAAGCTATGCAACAGTATTTTAAATACTAGTTGGGTTACTCACTAGGTGTGCGACAGGGTTGTATTCTTTTACCATACTTATT
>NW_006412875.1:0-586 GCF_000296735.1 Chrysochloris asiatica | reverse complement strand
TGGAGGGTCAAGGAAAAAGAGGAAGACCCCCAGCGAGATTGAGCCCACCAATGGGCTCAAGTGTGGCAATGATAGTGAGGTTGGCCCAGGATCAGGCAGTGTTTCGTTCTGCTGTGCATAAGGGCGTTAAGAGTCGGTACCAACTCGATGGCACCTAACAACAAGGGTTACCCAGGGCTTCTGGAAGCTCAGCTGAGCTTCCAGACGAACGGGAAGAAAGATGGAAGACTTCTGAATGTTTAACCACAGAAAACATTAATGAATAGCAGTAGAACACTGTCAACAAATACCATCAGAATACTGAATATTGAAACATGATGAATAGCACCAGAATATTATCAGATATCGAGTCAGAAGGTGACACCCTCTGGTTGGACGGCATTCAAAATAAGATTGGGAAGAGCTGCCTCCTCAAAGTAGAGCAGACTGTAATGACACAAATAGTTTTGGGGACATCCATTTGTGGATGGGGCACTACTCAAAATGATAAACAGCTGTAAAAATCCATTAATAATCAGAACATTAAATGTACAAAGTATGAATCTAGGAAAATTGAAAGTTGTCAAAAATGACATGAAGCACATGT
>NW_006412874.1:7110-7616 GCF_000296735.1 Chrysochloris asiatica | reverse complement strand
TTTTGCTTGGAGCCACCATCAACACTTATGGAATCAGCAGTCAAGAAATCAAAAGAAATATTGCATTAGGCATATCAGCTACACAAGACCTTTCTAAAGTGTTCAAGAGCAAATATATCAGTTTGAGGACAAAGGTACACCTACCTGACCCAAGCCATGGTATTTTCAATAGCCTCATATGCATGTGGAGTCCTGGTGTGGTGCTGTGGATTAATGCACTGGACTTCAAAGTCAGTTTGAATTGGAAGGTCAGCAGTTCAAGCTCACCAGCTGCTCCTTGGAAATCCTATACAGGGTCGCTATGGGTTGGAACTGACTCGATGACACGCAACAGCAACATATGTATGTGAATGTTAGGCAATGAATAAGGAAAACTGTGGAAGATTCGATGCATTTTAGTTATGGTGCTGTAGAAGAATATTAAATGGATCTTGAACTGCTAGAAGAGCAAACAAATCTGTGTTGAAAGAAGTACAACCAGAATGCTCCTTAGAAGCCAAATGGCC
>NW_006412874.1:6329-6908 GCF_000296735.1 Chrysochloris asiatica | reverse complement strand
ATTAACCCACAGTGCCACATCAGGACTCCTTACATACTTGGTAAAGCATTGTTGTTGTTGTTAAGTGCCATTCAGTCAGTTCCAACCCATAGTGAGTCTGTATAGGGTTTCTGAGAAGCAGCTGGTGAGCTTGAACCACCGACCTTGCAGTCCAAACGACTTTGTAGTCTGGTGCATTAATCCATAGCACCACACCAGAGCAGCAAAGTGTAGGGACACCAAAAAAAAAAAAAGAGTCCCTCAAAAAAATGGACTGGGGAGAACAAACAAGGTGGTGGAATGGGAAGAAGTGCAGTGAGGAGCTCCATCAGCAACACAGAATACCAGACCAAGCAGGTTCAGGGGATGGTCCCAGAACTCTGAACCACATATAAAGGAATATTTAGAATGTTAGAAAGCTTACAGCCAGTGGAATTTATAGCAGAAGCAAGACATCCTGTACTTTCTAATCCAAGGTGCTCACATGCTCCCTAAGCAGCCATCTTGGGTGAGACCTAAAGCAGGAAGGATCAGAGCAGCCAGACACCTGACAGAACCATGGAGATAAAGGTGTGGACATTCTTCCTTTTCGTTTCTGTT
>NW_006412874.1:3278-4670 GCF_000296735.1 Chrysochloris asiatica | reverse complement strand
ATGTGAAAGAAGGTAAACACAGAGGAACAGAGATCTAGGTGGTGGGAAGGTCAGGTAGATTACAGGATAAAATAGACTATCTTAAATGGAGGGAAAAGTTAATGGAGTATAAGGTAACCACAACAGTGGGTTTGGGATGTGGGTTTCAGGGGAGGTGGAGGGAGGCGATGATAGAACACAGGGTAAGGGCAGACACATCATGTTTTGGGTGTTAGGGAGGGCAATACAAGAAGGGTGAGGAGGTGGAAGAACAAGGTAGATAGGGGAACACTGAGACAGGTTTGCATGTCCTAAGTGGGACAGAGGTACATTGTGATGCATGCTAAAACTTGGAACAACAGGGCTCTGTGACACAAGGATCTAGGCATAGTTTGAAGAGGGGAAATAATAGTGAGATGGTTGACTGTCTTATGAATATTATTTTCCCTTGTCTACTATTGTAAAATAGGCACTTGAGTGGGATAGAAAGGAATGTAGGGAAACATGATTACAGAAAACTTGTAAGCCTGTCTTCAGCCTATAACTGACTGGAAAACCTAAAAGGGGTTCTAGAACTTGCCCAGTGAAACAGGTCTCTTGTGGAGCCTTTGCAGAATATAGGACCTTAGGTGGAATCCTGAGTCCCATCCAGAACCTTCTGAGGTGGGATATCCCCACTAGAAAGGACAAGCCGACCAGCCTGGAACAGCTAGAGCATCAAAAGATGCATCTTCAAAGAAGGATCATCAGGAAAAACCCCAAACAAAAATGTCAGTATGACATCCTACTGCAAGAATAAGCAAGTTGTTTGCTGGGAAGTCATCAAGGCAAGCAATCAAGTTCCTTCAGGATAAGCCCCCTCTAAGACTGAAACTCAAAGGGAACACATGAACAGGCATGCAAGCTTGCTGTTGTCCACATTGGTCTACCGGTGAGAGGAAGAGAGAGAAAGGCAGCAATGAAGAAATGGGCTGAGTTCAACCATGGTCCATTGACTTCCGCTGACCTGGAGATGAGATTGAAAAGAAGAAGGGCTGGTTGGTCCAAAGTGCAGTGAGAACTGGGGATACCTGATCCTATGGACAAGGACACAACCACAGACTGCTAGAGCTGAGAGTGAAGCATCCAGCTGATGTAAAGTGAGGGGAGAGGCACAAGAACACCCAAACTTGCAGACCTAGCCTCGAGGGTTTGATAATCAGAACTAGACTAGAGGAAGATAAAAACAACAACAACACTTTTTGATAAAGGAAACAAGTGTAAATCGCTACAATTTGATGAACCTGATTTATACTCATGACCTATACTCATGGATTTATACTCATGACCTATACTCATGGATGACCTATACTCATCGTTGGAGAAGGATGTCATGCTGGGTAGGGTGGAGGGTCAGAGAAAAAGAGGAAGACC
>NW_006412874.1:0-2718 GCF_000296735.1 Chrysochloris asiatica | reverse complement strand
GCTGAGGACTCTAGATTCATGGGAAGAGAGGGACTGAGAGTTGAGGGTCAGGAGGCAGACTTGTAGAGTGTGCCCTTTGGTGGTATAAATTATTATATATGCCTGAAAAAAAAAATGGATTGGCACAGTGGCAGCAGCAATGGGGGTGTAGCACCGATTGTGAGGCTGGTGCAGACTTGGGCTGTGTTTTGTTCTGTTATATATAAGGTCGCTATGGGCTAGAACTGCCTTGTTGGTACTTGACAACAACAACAATGCAGTACAAGGAGCCCTGGTAGCATAGTGGGTTCTGATCTGGGCTGCTAGCTACAGGATTGAATCTACCAGCTGCTCCACTGGAGAACGATGCGGCTTTCTGTTTCGGTAAAGATTTACAGTCTCAGAAACCCTATACAGGGTTGCTATGAGTCGGAACCAACTCGGTGTCACATAACTACCACCACCACCACACAATACAAGCTCAATATTTACCTTGGATTTTATTAGGGACAGGACGCTGCTCTTGTAAGGATCTGGAATGGCAGGGAAGCACTTCTCCTTTATCCTGAAAACACAGGGGAAATGAAATTGAATTTCTCAATACAGTGTGAAGGTTGAGAGCGGGCACTCTGGAGTAAGATTCCTGGGTTTACATCCTTTCTCCAACTACTTATTAACCGTGTGACTTTGGACAAGTCACTTAGCTCTTCCTCATTGCTTATATGGTACTGAGAGTTCTGTTGTGAGTATTAAATGAGTTATTATATACAAAGTACTTAGAACACTTGCGAACACATACATCCATTGCAGTGGATTCTGACTCAGGGAGACCTCACAGGACAGAGGAGCACTATTCCCTAGGATTTCTGAGGCTGTAAATCTTTCCTTGGAATGGCTGGTAGGTTCGACCGTCAACCTTTTAATTAACAGCTAGTGTGCAATCAGGGCTCCTTAGACACGTGATACAATCCACTGCCATCAAGCTGATCCGTGTAATGGGTTTCTGAGGCTGTATATCTATCTGGATATCAAAATTCTCATTGTTCTCCTGTGGAGCAGCTGGTGGGTTTGAACTGTCAACCTTTCGGTTGGCAGTCCAGTGCTTATCCTAAAGCACCACCAGGGCTTCTTAAACACATGGCATGTATTGGCTATTGCTATTATTCTTTGGAAAATGTTTTTCTGTCTCTTTATTTTAAAGTATTTTTATTTTCCTCCTCGGAAACCCTGTACAGGGTCGCTATGGGTCGGAACCGACTCGACGGCACTTAACAACAACAACAACAATCTATGAAAAGCAAAATTCAGAAATATATCATATACTATCTCACCGAAGCTTTTATCTTTTTCAGTACTTTTTCCAGATTATGCAATACCATTTCTATCTTCTGAAACTCCTTTCTAGCTTTTGCTCTGACTTGTTTCTCACATAAAATTGTCCGCACACACTTACCATTGGATTTTTAAGCAGCACACCATCATGACGAGCAAAAGGAGGACACTAATAGGGATTAGGATGTGCGTCAGTAAACGGGCTGCAGAGAGAAGAAAAGGAGATGAACAGTGCTGGGAAATGTACGTCGTCGCTGGCCCCCAAGTGTCTACTAATGCAAGAAAGGCGTTCCTACTGAGTGGCAGATAAACCCAACCAACTCTCACGGGGGGCCATTTGCCTTCAACACCATGACTCTAACTCACTCCGTCCTTTGATGAAGTGGTTTATTACTCCCAAGTCTTCTTCTCTCCCTGTATTAGAATTCTATTTCCCAGTCTTGCCAAACTTCCACAGTGGGGAGAGTGTTCCTTTCTCACCCCTGACTTTAGGGCATGCCATCTGGTTGCAATATCAGTAGTAGAAAAGTAAAGAACAAACAATAACGTGTATGTATATGTGCATGTGTGCATGTGGGTGTGTGATGGTGTGTGTGAACTGAAATTTAGAGGTTTGAGTCCACCCAGAGATGCTTCAGAAGAAAAACCTGGTGATTTACTTCCCCAAATCAGTCTTTAAAGTCTCTGTGGCACACATGTCTGCTTTGACACACATGGGTCACCATGAGTGAGACTCCACTGACGGACAACTGTTGTTGTTTGTTTATTTTTCAACTACTGACATTCCAACCAGATCACATGCCCCAAAGTTCATCTCAGGGTGGACTCAAACCTCCAAATTTCAGTTCATACTGACAATCACACACATGCATATACAGATACACACACATACATATGCACATATATACATACACATTGTTGTTGTCCTTTAGTGCTGTCGAGTGGATTCCAAGCCAACTAACCCGGTATGGGGTTTCTGAGGAGTAACTGGTGAGCTTGAACCACTGACCTTGTGGTTCAAAGCGACTTTGCAGTCCAGTGCATTATCATTAACCTCAAACATACACATACACACACTTACATATACATGTTGTTGTTGTTGTTGAGTGCTGTCAAGTCGGCTCTGACTCAGTGACCCTATATAGGCTTTCCAAGGAGCAACTGGTAGGTTTAAACCACTGGCCTTGTGGTTCAAACTGACCTTGTGGTCCAGTGCATTATCCTGCAGTGCTACACACATGCACACTTATATCTATACACACTTACATACATACACACATATGTTGTTGTTAAGTGCCATTGAGTCGATTATGACCCATAGTGACCCTGTATAGGGTTTCCAAGGAGCAGCTGGTGAGCTTGACCCATGGACCTTTAAGTTTAAACAACTTTACAATCTGATGCATT
>NW_006412873.1:6476-7318 GCF_000296735.1 Chrysochloris asiatica | reverse complement strand
TGTTAAGATGCTTGTCTGTCTTTTTAATCTTGGTTTCCCTTGCCTACCATTGTAAAATAGACGCTTGAGGTGGGAAGAAAGGAATAGCCAGAACCATCACTACAGAAAGCTTCTAAATCCGTCTTCAGCCTATAATTGATTGGAATACCTTAAAGGGGGTTAGAAATTGCCCAGTGAAATAGTCATCCTGTGGAGACTTTACATTGCACAAGACCATGGGTGGAGTCCAGAGCCCCATCCAGAACCACCAGACGTGGGACTTTTCCACTGGAGGGGAGGAGTGGAAACAGCCTGGAGCAGAATGGAACATGTATTCTTCGTGAAGGAAGGGCCAGCAGTAAATGTCCAAAACAATAACAGTGGTCTGATCTATTGCTATAGGAACGGGTAAGCTGTTTGCCCAGGAGCCATCAAGGCAAGTGGTCAGAAACCCTCATAGCAAGCCCCTTTCCAAGACTGAAACTCAAGGGGAATACATAGGCAGGCATGTAGTCTGGCTGGTGACCACGTTGGTGAGAAAAGGGGGGAAAAACAGCAATGAAGTTGCGAGCTAAGTGTGACCACATTAAATAGACCCCTGTGATCCCGGGTGGAGACCTGGATGGCCAGTAATATGGCTAGACCCAGGCACACCTGGGCCCAGAGGCAGTGACATGGCCACATAGGACTGGAATGTAGGGTGATGTGTTCAGCTGATGTAAAGTGAGGGGAGATGCACAAGAACACCCATACTTGCAAATAGTGCCCACTTGACCTGGCTTCAATGGCTGGATGATCAGAATTCGACTAGAAGAAGAAAGAAAGGAAAAAAAGAAAAAAGAAAGAGTAACCTTCTATAATTT
>NW_006412873.1:0-4411 GCF_000296735.1 Chrysochloris asiatica | reverse complement strand
AAAGAGTTGAACAGAAAATTTCTTAGGTTAATTTGAAGAGACAAACTCAAATATTACCAAAAAATGTGGAAAGACCTGAAGTTAGAAAGTCAAAAGGGAAGCATTTTTCATGCTAAAAGAACTGAAGAAAAAATTCAAAATTTGAAGGATTCTATGAGCAAAATATTGAAAATTGAATGATGATAGAAACATAAAAAGAAGATGGAAGAAATACACAGAATCATGGTACCAAAAAGAATTGGTTGACATTCAGTCATTTTATTTCTTGGTACCATATGACCACGAACCAATGATGTTGAGGGAAGGAGTCCAAGCTATATTGAAGGCACTGACAAAAAACAAGGCTTCAGGAATCAACAGAATACAAGTTGAAATGTTTGAACATACTGATGTAGCAATGGAGGCACTCATTTGCCTATGTCAAGAAATTTGAAAGACAGGTACCTGATTGTAAAAGATCTACATTTGTACCTATTCCAAAGAAAGGTGACCCAAAGAATGTGGAAATCATCGGACACTATTGTTGAAATCACATTGAAGTAAAATTTTGTTGATGATAACGCAATAATGATTTTAGCAGCACATCCACAGGGCTGCCATAAATTCAGAAGAGCATGTAGAACTAGAAATATCATTGCTGACATCAACTTTATCTTGACTGAAAGCATAAAATACCAAAAAAAGTTTGTTGTTCTTAAGTGCTGTCGAGTTGGTTCTGATCCATAGTGACCCTGTATAGGGTTTCCAAGGAGCAGCTGGTGAGCTTGAACCACCGACAATGCAGTTCAAAATGACTTTGCAGTCCAGTGCATTAGCCCATAGTGCCACATGCTTTATTGAATATTCCAAGGCATTCACCTATATGGACCATAGAAACCTATGGATAGCATTGAGAAGAATGAGTATTTTACAACAGTTAATTGTGCTTATGAGGAATTTGTACATTCACCAAGAGGCAGTCCTTAGAACAGAACAAGGGTATATTAAATGGTTTAAAATTAGGAAAGTTGTTTGAAAAGAACAAGTAGACATAGAATAGTTTAAAATCGAGAAAGGTGTGTGCCAGGGTTTTATTTTTTCACCATACTAATTCAATCTATCTGCTGAGCAAATAATCTGAGAAGCTGAATTATATGAAGAAGAATGTGACATCAGGTTTGTAGAAAGATTTATTAACAACCTTCAGTATGCAGATTCTACAGCCTTGCTTGTTGAAAGCCAAGAGAACTTGAAATATTTACTGATGAAGATCACAGAGTCTACAGCCATCAGTATGGATTGTACCTCAATGTAAAGAAAATGAAAAGCCTCGCCACTGGACAGATAAATACTATCATGATAAAAGAAGAAAAGATTGAAATAGTCAAAAGACTTCAATTTATGCTAATTCACAGTCAAGTCTCATGGAAACAACATTCAAGAAAGCAGACAAAGTATTTCTTTAGGTGCATCTGCTGCAAAAGACCTTTTTAAAGTGTTCAAGGATGAAGGTGTAAGTTTGAGGACTAAGGTGCACCTTACCCAAGCCATGATATTTTCAGTAGCCTCATATACATGTGCAAGTCAAACAATGAAAAAGGACAACCTGAGAGAAGACTGATGCGTTTGAATTATGGTGTTGAAGAAGAGTAGTGCTAAGTACCATGGACTGCCAGAAGAACAAACAGATCTGCCTTGGAAGAGGTACAGTCGTCATTTGATTTGCTTCTAAACTATCTGGTTAGGTTAGTTATGTCAGTGAATAGGATTAAAGATTCCATCCCCTATGCACTTTGGTTTATGAACCTGTTATTTCATAGTCCTGATACAATAGGTTTACCAAATCTTATTAGGGACTACATTGTAGTAACACTGATGTTGTCCCAAACACCATTTACTGCTTAAGAATGTATTACTGGATACTATAGGACAAAATTTCCAGTATCCTCTCCATTTAGTGAAAATTTAGTGGAGTGAAACTGTGATATTCAATAGTTATCCCATTGCTAGCATATAACTTCATATTTACACTGATTGAGTCTCCTCAAATGCCTAACCGCCTACTATTTCAGATTTTCCAATGTTAATTTTGATTTAGTATTTTTATTTCTGAAAGCAAACAGGGAACAAACCATATATTACCGCTGCATGCTTTTTTTCAGAAGCTATTGAGAACTTTGGAATCTATAACAATGAAATAATGTGGAGGTAAATTACCATAAAATACAGGGGATTTCATATCCTAGCAGTCTTCAATAGACTGCTAACTTGAATCATATCCACGTGCAAATTATCTGTATACTATGATGTCAGAAACAAAAATTAGCTCCTACCATGTGTGAAACAAGATTATTTTCTGATATATTCAATGTGTTTTTTTCTCCTAATATTTGTGTATTTAGCAATAGTAATTTACCTTATGCAAAGTGACTGACATTTTTAATATTTCAGTCCTTGAGTTCTGAGTACAGAACAAATATGGAATGACATTTTATATATGTGTGTATATTTTAAGTGCCATGGAGTAGGATCCAATTCATAGTGACCCTGTATAGGGTTTTCAAGGAGCAGCTGGTGAGTTTGAACCACCAACCTTGCAGTTTTAACTAACATTTTGGTCCAATGCTTATCCAGTACCATATATATATATATATGTGTGTGTGTGTGTGTGTGTGTGTGTGCAGGTGTGTGTACACTCTTTGAGTCATTATCTAACTTGACATCAGCTAACCACAACCCAAAAAATTTATTATTGTTTTAATGGTAATAGAAAATTACTTAAGGGCATATAATGGTATTGTATTCACTAAACTTATGTGATCGCAACAATTTTTAGCTCTGTGTAAAATTATAAAATAGGTTGTCTGAGAGATACTTCAAATTCAGTGTGCTGTGTACTTAGTGAACCCTGGCCCTTTGCGGTATTTGCTGAATCCATGTACACTCTAGTCATCTTTTCACTCAAATAAGTTGAGATTATATTCTCCTCAAGGCAGTGGCCATATTTATTTCTCTTTGTGCCCCTGTGGCCTAGCATAATGACTAATAAGTAGTATACAACCAATAAATAGGAAATATAGAAGCAGTCAGAAAAGAACTTCCACATACTCTAGAAGTTATAGAAACCCACTTATTAGATCTGTGCCCTTTACTCTGTCTTCCCTCCTCTTACTGGAGAAACTGTTTCTGCTCTTATCTAAAACTAATTCCTCCAGTTTCACATTAGATCCTGTTTCCTCTTACCTGTTCAAGGACATCACTTCAGCAAGTCTCCCCCTCTATCTTTATTATTATTCTTTAATTCCCTCTATTGCATATTTTCCATTACCATATAAGCACTTAGTTAATCACTAGACAATGTAAGCCATAATGTGATCAGAAGTTTTCATGAAAGAGTAGTTCTAACAATCATAAGAAGAAGACTTGGAGGGGATCTACACTGGGGTAGGCATACCAGTTAAAAGACTATCCAGGGTGGAAATAATGGAGTCCTGTTGTAGGTGCTGTAGGATAAGAACTGTACTGAAAAGTTGGTTTAAACTCACCTCCTGCTCCTCCAAAAACCTGTATAGGATTGCTGTGAATCGGAATAAACTCAATGGCACATAACAACAACAAACTAAGTCAATGGTGGTACCAGAGAAGGAAACTAAGGGTTGTATTTGAGAAGTATACTTCCTAGATTAAAAGATTTCAATGACTTCTCATTGCTGCAAGATCTGTTGTGTTGTTAAGTGCTGCCAAGTTGGTTTTGACTCATAGTGACCATGTTTAGGGTTTCCAAGGATCAGCTGGTTCAAACTGACCTTGCAGTATACCGCATTAACCCAGTACAGGTTGTTGTTACTCCTCATCTTACACTTCATGGAGCAAAGCTCCATGGTAGGGACCTAACAGTAATTCACCACTCAAGCCTATGCATGTCACAGACATGCAGGCATAGCTTCTGTTGAGCTCAGCAGGTTCTGGACTATTGCTATAAACACTGCTTAAAAGTCTAGTTAACCAAACTCAAGTGTGATAATGGGTTCCTGAATTTTCTAACTGGGTTAATATAGTTGGGACACGTTTCTGACCCTAGAATATGTCAATTTCTGAATTACTAAGTTCTTTCTTTAGGATCATAAAAATTTGTTGAGAGCAAGAACAGATTTTGGGACTTCATTTGTTAATATTGTTGTTTTGCTGTTGTTGTTAGGTGCCATCAAGTCGGAACCGACTCATAGTGACCCTAAGCACAGCAGAATGAAACAATGTCCAATCCTGGGCCAGCCTCACTACTGTTGTCACACTTGAGTCCATCGATGCTGCCACCTGGCCAATCCATCTCTTCAGGGTGTTCCTCTTGTTTTCTGACTCTCCATCTTACCAAGCATGATATCCTTCTCTAGCGACTGTTCCCTCCTGACAATATGTCCAAAGTATGAGAGAC
>NW_006412872.1:6990-7757 GCF_000296735.1 Chrysochloris asiatica | reverse complement strand
TGCCCATAGAACCAACAGATCTGTGTTGGAAGAAGTGCAGCCAGAGTGCTCCTTGTAGGCCAAGATGGCCAAACTTCGTCTCTCATACTTTGGGCATATTGTCAGGAGGGACCAGTCACTGGAGAAGGATAGCATGTTTGATAAGGTGGAGGGTCAGAGAAAAAGAGGAAGACCTCCAATGAGATGGATTGGCCAAGTGGCAGCATCGATGGACTCAAATGCGGCAACAGTAGTGAGGTTGGCTCAGGATCAGGCAGTGTTTTGTTCTGCCGTGCATAATGTCACTATGAATCAGTACTGACTCGATGGCACCTAACAACAACAACAACAGCAACATGCAAAACCCACAGTTAACACTGTACTCAATTGAGAAAGACTGAGAACATTCACGTTGAGAACAGGAAAGCGACAAGGATACCCATTATTACCACTCTTATTGAACACTGTACTAGAAGTCCTAATCAGAGCAATAAGAATAGAAAGAGAAATTTATAAGTATCTCAATTGGACAGAAAGAAGTAAAACTGTCTCAAATAATATCATCCTATGTGGTGCTGTAGGATAAGTACTGAACCAAAAGGTCAGTTTGAACAGCAAGGTTGGCGGTTTAAACCCTCCAGTTAGCTCCTCAGAAACCCTATACAGGGTTGCTATGAGCTGGAACCGGCTCGATTGCACTTAACAGCAACAACAACAATACACAGAAGACTCTAAAGATTCCACAAGAACACTGTTAGAATTCATGAAAGGATTTAGCAACACTGCAG
>NW_006412872.1:3445-4906 GCF_000296735.1 Chrysochloris asiatica | reverse complement strand
CATCTGAGTTGTTCTCCAACCTCCAGTTCTGGAAACCTAAGCCAGTGACCTTCTCTAGTGTGCATTTGCCCGTTGGGCCTGTCTGCCGTGTGTGCCTGGAAAGCAGACGCTCACTAGAGAGCCCTGCACACTTGTTCCCGTTGCCCTGCCTCCTGTGTTCCATGCAGCAGGTTCTGCAGTGTGCCTACCCCTGTCTTGGTCAGCCATCACCCTGCTGCCACCCCTGCTCCAGCACTGAGGTCCTGCTCTGTGCCCCGACTTGGGGTTTCTGCATTCCAGAGCCACCCGCTAATCTCGGCTCACCTGTCCTGCACTTAGACTTAACTGATGTCTACAACCATGAGCCATTTCCTTGATATACATTTCTCTTTATATATGTATACATATAGCACTGGTTTGTCTTCTCTAGAAAACCCAGCCTAAGACAAAGGGTTTAAGACTTAAAATCTACAGAGGACTTTACCTCTTGCTCATCAGCTTGTCGTACTGTGGTGATTTGCATGTGCTGTGATGCTGGAAGCTATGCCACCCATACTTTCAATATCAGCAAGATGGCTTACTAATGGTGGATGGGTTTCAGCAGAGCATTCAGATTAAGACAGAATGGAAAAACTAAGATGCAAACTATTTCTGAATGCTCTGCCATTTAATCCTTTATGAATAGCAGCACACCATTGTCAGATAAAGTATCAAAAAATGAGAACATTATGAACAACAGTAGAACATTGTCAGCTATAGTTCCAGAAAATGAGCCCCTCAGGTTGGAAGGCACTTAAAATATGACTGGGGACTAGCTACCTCTTCAAAGTTGAGTTGATCATAATAACATGAATCGAGTAAAGCTTTGGGGGACTTTCATTTGCTGATGGGGCAAATACAAATGAGGAGAAACAGCTGCAAACATCCATCAGAAAATGGAATGTATGAAGAGTAAAATACAGGAAAATTGGATGTTGTAGAAAATGAAATGGCAGACAAAAAACTAAATATTGTTAAGCATTAGTAAGCTGAAATAGACTAGAACTGGCCAGTTTGAATAGGACAATCATACGGTTTAATATGCCAGGAAATACAAGTTCAAGAGGAACACATCTTTGTCAAAATGAGTATTTCAAGATTTATCTTCAAGTACCATCATGTCTGTGATAGGGCAGTATGCATACTTCCTACAAGAAGTCCGCATATGATGCTGGAAGGTAAGCAATGGACTGTAAATCACAAGGTTGGCAGCACAAAGCCAGCAGTCACTACATGGAAACCCTACACAGGGTCACTGTGAATTGGAACTGGCTTGACAGGACTTAAAACAACAAAAAGGAAGATTAGTTAATGCCATAATTATTTAAATTTACACACGAAATTAAAGAATTCTACCAACTTCTTTAGTCTGAAATTCATCAAACATGCAATCAAGATGTACTGACAATTACTGTTGATAGGAATGAGAAGATTGGAAATAAA
>NW_006412872.1:0-460 GCF_000296735.1 Chrysochloris asiatica | reverse complement strand
AATTTAGAGTACTGGTGGAAGTATAGAACGTACCACTAAAACAGCACGGTGCTTAAAAAAACAACACACAACTAGAGACAGAATTAGTCTATGATTCAGCAACCTCACTAAGTAGATACCTCTTGTTAAGTGCCGTGAAGTCAGTTCCGACTCATACTGACCCAGTACAGGGTGTCCAAGGAGCAACTGGTGGGTTTGAACTACCAACTGTGTGTTTCAAAGTCCTGTACTGATCCCACAGTGCCACAACAGGTGTCCTACTACTAGAGACCTAAAAATAATGACAGAAAGAGACATTTGCACACCTCTGTCCATTGTTGCAATATTCGCAACAGCAAAATAAATGGAACTGGTCCAGGTGTCCATCAACGGGTGAATGGATAAGCCAACGGTACTACACAGATACAACCATAAAGAACAATGATGAGTCCGCAGAACACACAGCATGGACAGACTGAGA
>NW_006412871.1:5851-7527 GCF_000296735.1 Chrysochloris asiatica | reverse complement strand
AGTTGGTTGATTGTGTTGTTTAGGTTTTCTGTGTCTTTGTCAAGTTTCTTTCTGGTTGTTCTATCCATTTTTAAAAGTGGTGTATTAAAGTCACCCACTATTATTGTGGATTCATCTATTTATTTCTTCAAATCTACTAGAGTTGGTTTTAGATATTTTGGCACTCTTTCATTGGGAGCATAGATATTTAATATGGTTATTTCATTTTGTTCAATTGTCCCTTTAATCATGAGATAATATACATCTTTATCTATTATGCTGGCTTTTGCCTTAAAGTTTATTTTATCTGAGATTAGCACTGCCACTCCTGTTCACTTTTTATTGCAATTAGCTGGGTATATTTTTTTCCACCCTTTGTCTTTTAATCTGTTTTTGTCTCTGTGTGTGAGATGCGTCTCTTGCTGACAGCATGTTGAAGGATCTTGTTTTCTTATCCATTCTGCTACCCTCCGTCTCTATAGGTGCATTCAATCCATTTATGTTCAGCGTAATTATCGATAGGTATTGATTATTTGTTGTCATTATATTCGTTTTTTTGTGGTGTTGCTGCTTCTTTGTTCTCTTTGTCTTTCTCTATTGAATTCATGATATGTGTGCTCTTTCTTGTGCATTTCTTTATAGTTTTAATGTTTTTATATTCTTCTTGGGTTCTCATTCCCTTGGGATGCTGTGAAGTGTTAATTTTCTTTGAGGTTGCCTTATGGTCCATTGAATTCTCTGTCCATTTAGTGCAGTCTATTTTATCCTGTGATTGACCTGACCTTCTCCCTATCTGGGTCTCTTTTCCTACGTGTTTACCTTCCTTTACATTGTAATTGTTTTGGTCAAAATTGACCTCCCAAAGTCTCTGAGTTTGTTCTTATAGTTTTGTTTTGTTACCAATTCTTCTTTTTGTTGACTTAATTCAGGGAGGTGCTGTTTCGTATGTCAATCTCTGGATGTTGTCTGTTCTTGTTGGTTCTCAGTCCACACAACTCCCTTTAGGATGTTTTGTAGTGCATGGTTGGCTTTGGTGAAATCCCATAGCTTCTGTTTATCCTGAAATGTTTTGATTACACCATCATATTTGATTGATAGCTTTGCTAGATAAAGAATTATTGGTTGGCAATTTTTTTCTTGCAGGGTTTTATATATGTCTCCCCATTGCCTTCTCGCTTGCATGGTTCCTGCTGAGAGACCTGCGCTTAATCTGACTTGCTTGCCTTTATATGTGACTTTTCTGTTTCCTCTGGCTGCTTTCAGAAGCGTCTCCTTATCTTTGAATTTGGAGAGCTTGACTATGATATGCCTTGGTGATTTTCTTTTGGGTCTGCCCTTCTTGGAGTCTGTTGAGCCTCTTGTACATTTATTTTTCTGCTTTTCAGGATGTTGGAGAAATTTTCTTGCAGTAGTTCTTTGAATATTTACTCTGTGGACTTGTGTGCTGCTTCTTGCTCAGGAATGCCAATAATTAAGTTATTCCTCTTCATGTTATCCAGCATGAATCTTATACCAGCTTCAGAATTTTTTATCCTTTTTTATTTGTTTGTTCTTCTATCTTAGTGGTATTGAAAGACCTGTCTTCCAGCTTGCTGATTCTTCTTTCCATCTCATCTATTCTATTCCTCTGCCCTTCCAGAGTGTTTTCTATTTCTGCCATTTTGTTATTGATTGTTTGGACCTCTTTCTGTAGGTTT
>NW_006412871.1:2157-3521 GCF_000296735.1 Chrysochloris asiatica | reverse complement strand
TAGCTTAATATAAGTATGTTTTTAAAGTCCTAAGTCTCTTTCAGTCTCTTCTGCCCTCCTCTCCTTGCTGTTAGGTGCTATCTAGTCAATTCCAACCACTAGCGACCCTGTATAGCGTCTCCAAGGAGCGGCTAGTGGGCACAAACCACTGACCCTGCAGCTCAAAAGGCCCTGCAGTGTGTCACCTCAGCCCACAGCACTGTGCCGGACTCCTCTCAAACCAGTGAAAACAAAAAAGAAGACCACATACGACGCACATCCGCGTCCCCAGCACGGGGCCTCCGAGGAGTGGCCCATGAGCTTGAACCACCGACCCAGCAGACCAAAAGGCCCTGCAGTGGCATCCCTATCCACAGTGCTACAATGAGATTCCTCTCAAACCAGTGAATGTAAGCCAACCAAATAGGACACACATCTGTGTCTCCTGTATAAGGTTTCCGATGAGTGGCTGGTGGGCATGAACCACCGACTCTGTCCCACCAGCCTCATTGTTCAAAAGAGTTTGCAGTGCAGCATCTCAACCCACAGCACTACGCTGGGCTCCCTCTCAAACCAGTGAAGAAAGGCAGACCAAGCCGATGTCTCAGCCTGGCCCAGGTCTGTTAGCTCCTGGCAGAGGAAAGCATCAGTGGTATGGGCAGGTCCCGGCCACTCGGCTAAGCCACTACCTCCACTCACCCAGATATATGTGGGCAAACCATGAGTGCACCCACTCCCGACACCAAAGAAAAAAAACAAGATCGGAACCACCCAAAATCAGCAAAGCACACCATGCACCTTTCTTTTTCCTTTTTTTCCCCCCCCTAAATATTCCTATGGAGCGTTTATGAGGCATCTCTGTGGCCCCTATTTAGTCCAGCCACTCTGTCTCGCCCTGGATGTGGGCCCAGTTCTCCTAGCCTGGCCAGCGGACTCAAGGGTACGCGACCTCCTGCCTCCGCTCCAAATTCCACTGGCTACAAGCCTCCAAGCCTCCAAACCACTCCTATCTCTGTGGGTCCAAATCCCGGAGATCTGTCTTGTCTCCTGTCTGCCTGGAATTCTGAGCCACTTTTGACGGTGACCTTCACTATGCCTGCAGTTCTAAAGGCTTTGTGGTCTGGAGGATTAAACCACAGCAGGGGTGCTTTGTTACTGGTATTAAGCTGCTACTCGGCTTGGGTTAGCCCAAACCTTGATGCTTTGATGGGCGGGCCTGAAGCTAGGAGGCTGGGCAGAGGCCTGGCCTAGGCAGAAGAGGTGGGGGATGAGTTTCGTGCTTGTAGGCAGATGAAGTCTGTTTTTGATGATGTCTAAAATGCCTCTCTTTGTCTCCCTGTGCCTTGAGCCCCCCCACTTTGTCCTATATACTCGCCGGTAATGCC
>NW_006412871.1:0-652 GCF_000296735.1 Chrysochloris asiatica | reverse complement strand
TGTTTTCCATCTCATTTATTTCTGCTCTTATCTTTTGGTTACTGTAGGTTCCTTCTGCTGGTCTCCTTCTAATTGTTGAAGATGCTGTGTTAATGTGTTGATTTTGGCTCTTTCCTCTTTTTGGATGTGTGCATTTTTCACAATAAATTGTCCTTTCAGTACTGCTTTTGTCGTGTCTCAAAGATTTTGATATGTTGTGTTTTCATTCTTGTTTGTTTCTAGGAACTTTGTAAATTCACTTTTAATTTCTTCTTTTACCTAGTCACTTTTTAGCAGAGTGTTGTTCAGTTTCCGTGTATTCGACTTTACTACTTTGGTCTTCTTATTGTTGATTTCTAGTTTTATAGCATTGTGTGTGAGAAGATGCTCTGTAGAATTTTGATGGTTTTGAATTTATGGAGACTTGCTTTGTGACCTAACACATGGTCAATTCTGCAAAATGTTCCATGCGCACTGGAGAAGAATGTCTATTGTGCTGTTATTGGATAGAATGCTCTGTATACATCTATGAGGTCAAGTTGGTTGATTGTGTTGTTTAGGTCCTCTGTAGCATTGTCAAGTTTCTTTCTGTTTATTCTGTCCCTTTTCGAGAGTGGTGTGTTGAAATCTCCCACTAGAATTTTAGATTTATCTATTTCTTTCTTCAATTCCA
>NW_006412870.1:7032-7498 GCF_000296735.1 Chrysochloris asiatica | reverse complement strand
AGAAAAGAGTAGGTACTCAATTAACATTCAGTAATCAAATGAATGAATGGATATAAATATGTATAATCTTGGTGCAGCACAGTAGGATAAGCAATGGATATCAAGTGATTCAAACTCACAGGCCGCTCTTCAGAAACCTTATACAGAGTACCTCTAAATGGGAAATAACTTGATGGCACTTAACAACAATAATTGTTATTGCATGCTGTGGGATTGTAACTACTAGTTATCCTACAGGACAAGGCAGAACTGTCCTCTAGGGTCACCTAGGCTGTAATCTTTTGGGACCGGATCTTCGGGTCTTTTCTTTTGGGAATCACTAATGTATTTGAACAGCCAACCTTTTGGTTACCAACCTAAGGCCTTAACCATTGTGCCATGAAGGGTTCTTTATTAGTATAACTAATTCGGCAATAACCAACAGCTTCCATGTTCCTGGAATATAATCTGAATATTTTAATGATTG
>NW_006412870.1:3405-4989 GCF_000296735.1 Chrysochloris asiatica | reverse complement strand
AATTCTTTTCTGTTACATAGGATTGGTTGTGAAGAACCAGAATTGACTAGACAGCATACAACAATAATGACAAAACAACATAGTAAAAACCTACATCATAAGTTTTGAGACTATCCACAGTTTAAGTTATCACACAGTGGAACTCAACATTCTTTTGAAAATTTATGACCTATTATGCCATGTAAGTTTTCATAAGTGAAAAAGGAATAGTATTGTAAGGGTTTTTGGATTTCCAATTAAATCATGTTATTGTTGTTGTTAAGTGCTGTCCAGTTGGTTCTGACTCATATCAACCCTATATATGGAGCAGCTGGTGAGTTGGAACCACTAACCTTATGGTTCGAACCGACTTTGAGGTCTAGTACCTTATCGTATAATGCCACAGCAGGACACTAAGGCATGCTAAAAGCTACCAAATATTAGCATTGATGATGTTACATCTTCAAAGAGAGATGCAAGAGATGAAAATTTGTTGTCATTTTACAAGCAAGGAAGTGGAGACTTAACATGCAGGTTGCTTATTCCCTGTCCTAAAGCTAGATTGGAGCACTCAGAGAAAACAGTCACATCCATTCCTGGGCACCAGTGACCAGCTGGGTCCCAGGAGTCCAGAGGTGAAGCTAGAGGAAACAGTACATCCCCTCCTCCATCCAACCATTCCCACCTTGTGGCCCAGTAGAAGGTGGACACCAGGCTGCTGTTCCTTCTCTTCTAGCAGACAAAGCAGGTACTCTTGGAAGACTCCGACCCAGGTGAAAAAGTGACTGTTGCACCAGCAGTCCTTCAATTTGTCAAAGTCCTCCCCCATCGACCCGAGGAAGCAGATTCAGCTGGGAGGAACACTCAGTAGGGATCCAGCATTGTCCCCTGTAGTCAGCAAAGCCGCGGGTACTGTGCCTGCGTGCCTAATCCTGTACAGTAAACTTCAACACCCAGCCCTGGCAGACAGCGACAAATGCTGAGGTCAGCCCCACAGATCCATGCCCATCCCCAGCAATGTAGAGTTGGGCAGCCACAGCAGCCTGTCCTACCACCAGTAGTAAGTCCAGCAGCAGGCTCCGCGAATGTACACAGCCAGCACATTATCACCGCCTGACTCTTTAGACCCTTCTCCCATGGTCTTGCACCCCGGGGAGTGCTTCCTTCCAAGACCTACAGAACTTTCTCCTGGGATTCGCTGTGAAACCACTCCTGGGACAATGTCCCACCAATTCCTCCACCCTCCTAGTGGACCTGTTTAGGGCAGCCTGATGTCAGCATAGAAGTTGAAGACGTTGTTGCTGATAACTCTCCTCTGCCTGGAGTCCTGGTATGGCGTTCAAGGATAATCACTGGGTTGCTAACCCCCCAGCTGCTCTTTGAAAAATCTGTAGTGTTGCTATGAGTGGGAACTAAGTCCTAATCATTCAACAATCCCTCCTCATCTGGCTCAGTAGCATCTCCTGTTGATTGTCACCTCTTGACACTTTTCCAAACTCTCATCTAGTTTCTTGTAGAATCCATTTGTGGTGGTTTCTGTTGATACTTTTACTGAACGCTGGTCTCCCTCTGTGTTTGCTATTCCCTCTAGTCCCAGCTCTTAAG
>NW_006412870.1:0-489 GCF_000296735.1 Chrysochloris asiatica | reverse complement strand
CTGAGTGTCCTCAAACCATCTTCGTGACTGCTTTCCTCCTGTACGGGGCTCCCATGAGCCCATTTCTCAAGTTTTGTTTTTGAGGGGAACCATCCTTGTCCATGTTGACCCAGTTGGAAAAGAACAGAAGATAGTTCTATGGGATTTGTGGAGAGTGCCAATGTCAATAATTGACCAGTACCAGGCCCTGTGTAAAAGTAGCCTTGGCCTCCAATCAGCCTTATTATGACTCTCTTGACATTGGAAGTCTTGGTAGCAGCATTGAACAAGCTTCAGAAAAAAGGTAGTTCTGCATCAGAGGTCTGACCAACATTTCTGTCTTTACAAAGCCAGAATTAAGACCGTGTGTGTGGCAACTGTTTCCTCCCCATGGGAGATTGACCTCTGTGGGCAGGGAGGAGTGCTTCTGTGTGTCCACCGTACAGCCTGTTACACTGGATTGTACAGGAACAGCTGACACTGAGGAGCACAGACTCCATCATCTCTCCT
>NW_006412869.1:6754-7709 GCF_000296735.1 Chrysochloris asiatica | reverse complement strand
CTGACCCAAGCCATGGTATTTTCAATAACCTCATATGGATGCGAAAGCTGGACAGTGAATAAGGAAGATCATAGAAAAATTGATGCCTTTGAATTGTAGTGTTGGAGGAGAATACTAAAGGTGCCATGGACTGCAAAAAGAATCAATAGATCTGTTATGGAAGAAGTGCAGCCAGAGTGCTCATTGGAGGGCAAGATGGCTAAACTTCGTTTCTCATACTTTGGACATATTGTCAGGAGTGAACAGTCGCTGGAGAAGGATATCATGCTTGGTAATATGGAGAGCCAGAGAAAAAGAGGAAGACCCTCAATGAGATGGATTGGCCAGGTGGCAGCATTGATGGACTCAAGTGTGGCATTGGTAGTGAGGTTGACCCAGGATCGGACATTGTTTCGTTCTACTGTGCATGCGGTCACTATGAGTGGGTTCCGACTCGATGGCACCCGACAACAACAACAACAACAACATAAGGTTTCCGAGGAGCAGCCGGTAGGTTTGAACTGCTGACCCTGTGGTTTGTAGTCCAGTGCTGATCCTACAGTGCCACACCAGAAGTCTAGCAGAAAGCCATATGAGTCCTCAAAGGTAAACTTCTCTGCCAGATGACCAGAGGTGGCTGGTGTCTTCTTGCCATTCCTACTGATGAAAACCAGAGTTTCCTGATCTTGTGTTTAATCCTATCCATTATCTATTAAAACTCACTAAGGTTTGCTAAGCCTCCTTTCCTTGAAAGCCTATCAGGTATCCCTTTCATCAAACTCAAGTGTATTTAATTAACACAATCCAATTCATTCTGAAAGTGGTCAAGTTCTCCAAAAGGTACTCAGTGGAGTTACTGTTGTTTTTATAGGAATTAAACATATGAGACAATAGACAAAAATAAGCATACTTTATGCATGCCACTACTACTATCTCTTTTGCATACAATTCAATAAATTGCCTTTTGTTATGAAAT
>NW_006412869.1:0-6313 GCF_000296735.1 Chrysochloris asiatica | reverse complement strand
CAGCTGCTCTGCTGGAGAAAGATGAGGCTTTCTCTGGTACTGTAGTGGTTACGAATCGGTCTGCAAGCTGCAAGGTCAGTAGTTCAAAATTGCCAGCTGTTCCGCAGGGGAAAGATGAGGCATTCTGCTCCCGTAAAGATTTACAGCCTCAGAAACCCTGTACAAGGTCACTATGAGTCAGAACCGACTCCACAGCACATAACTACAACAACAACAACAACAAAGAATTACAATCTCAGAAATCCTATCAGGGTGCTATGACCCAAACCACCTTGATGGCCCACAACCACCATCACCACTACTGAAATCATGAGGAAGAGACACAGCTCTTTGCTGAGGACTCCCATTCTGTGATGCCAAAATTTTGTCCTTATGATCTTAGCTGGGCATCTAACTCTCTCCCTAGGCTACCCTTGCTGGAACTCTAGATTCCAAGAAGAGATCAGATATGCAGGCACAAGATTGCACCCAGGAAAACCAGTTAGTTATAAGTAAACTAGTCCAGCAGGATATGGTCAACAGGAACTTGGTATGGAATTGGTGTGAACGTTTTAGTTCCCGTGCTTAAAGGATCCTCTCCGTAGACATCTAAGAAATAATCTAGGAAAAGTGTCCAAAGGGATGATGCAGTGATGCCTGCAACATTTGCCCCCCAAAAGCAGATATTTTATAATCAGCTTATGTGGCTCTCCCTGATGCCAGCAAGGCCAAAGTGTTAGACTGCCCCCACCATTTCATAGTGCCCTCAAAGATAGCTTATTGCCATCCTTCGAACACCTCTGCCTCAAGACTGTTAGCTGTTGCTATTCACTTGAGTCTGATTTTATGTGGATACACATGTTGGAAGAACGTGGTAACCAGGAGATTACTGAGGGGGTTTCCTTAATCCAAGAGGCTTTGGATGGAAGGCAGTTCACAAGAAAAGATATACTATTGTCCCTTAACCATGAAAAAATGCTTAACTTCACTCATAAAGGAAATGTAAAATAAAGCTATATTCAGATACCAGTTCTCACCATCAGATTGCCAAGAATTCAAAAGCTTGACAACATTCTCTTAGCAAGGATGTGAGGAAACCAACATTCTCACACATTACTGATAAAGTGCAAAACAGTGCAACACGATCGATGGAGGGGGATTTGGTGATATCAAACAAAATTACATATATCTTAACCCTTTGACTCTGCAATAGCACTTCTAAGACTTTATCTTTAAGATATACCTCTACAAATCCAAGACAACATATGCACATAAGCTATTCACTGAAGCATTATTTATAGTAACAAAAATATTAGAAGCAGCCTAAATGCCTAACCATAAAGGCTGGATAAATCATCTATGTTTCATCTTCACAGTGGAGTACTACGGAGCAGTAACGAAGAGTGACGAAGATTTCTATTAGCTTATAAAGAGTGATTTATTGAATATGCTGTTAATTTAAAAACAAAACAAAGCATTTTTAAATTTTTTTAAGTGCAGAAGAGTTATAGCTATTATTTATATGCATAGTATGACATAGAGTATAGTGGCTCTGTGTGGTCAGTACTGGACTTCTCACCAGAAGGTGGGCAGTGCACTACTTGCTCCATAGAAGAAATTTGAAACATTATGCGATCACAAAGATTTACAGAGTCAGAAACCCTATACAAGGTCACTATGAGTCAGGACCGACTCACCAACTGTCACCGAACAACAACAATTGTATGGCATACGTCTAAATACAAGCAACAAACTGAACCTTCTGCCATTGAGTTAACTCCAACTCATAGTAACCGTAATAGGATTTTCAGGATTTCAGTGTTTTACCAAAGCAGACAGTCTTATCTTTCTCTGGAAGAGTGACTGGTGGGCTTGAACAGCCCCTCTTGCGGTTAGCAGCTCAACATCTAACCCACTACACCACCAGGACTTCTAAATAAAGGCATGGAGACTTCAAAACAGTTCATGATAAACTTGAATTAAAAGATAAGGAAATTTTAAATACCAAGAGCAATTTTAAAAAATAAATAAAATATAGATGAGACTGTAAGTAGGCAGGGAAGTAGATTAATAGAAATTAAGTCACCATCACAGAACTATTGAGAATGCTGACACATTTTGAAGAATATAAACAATGTCACCAACTATTTGCTAAACTGTCGAATGGAAACCTAAACTGCTGTGTTAACCTTTACCAAAAAATTATATTAAACATTTCTGTAAGAATAAAAAAAACAAGAATTTCTTCTTCCTTCTGTAGTCAGCAGAGGGCCACCAAGAGGCCATCAAAGGGGACTGCATGATGGGCTGAGAGTCCCCAGGTAGCACACAGAGTTAAGCTCTTGTCTGCTCACTGAAAGGTTTCTGCTTCAAATCCACCAGGAAGCACCTCAGAAGGAAGGCCTGAAGAGCTACTTCTAAACACTCATTTGTTGAAAACTGTATGGAGCACAGCTCTACTCTGACACACATGGGGTCGTTATGAGTCAGTGGCAACTGTTTTTGTTTTTGTTTTTGAACTGATGAGTTTGAAGCTCCCCGGAATGAGGAACCCCAAGTAGCATACTGAGAAAGGCAGTGGCCATGGAGAGGAGAAAACCTGGCTTGCCCTCAAAGAGCTCTGGGAAAGGCAGGCATTCTTACAGCCATCTCAAGCAGCAGGCTGTCAGGGGAGGGGAAAAAAAAGGAAATTTTTCTATGAACTTTTTGAAGTACCCTAGTATATCCACAGATGGGGGTCCTGGTGTGGTGCTGTGGGTTAATGCACTAGATTGCAAAGTCGCTTTGAACTGCAAGGTCGGCAGTTCAAGCTCACCAGCAACTCCTTGGAAACCCTATAAGGGGTTGCTATGGGTTGGAATCAACTCAACAACACTTAACAACAATAGCAGTATACCCATAAAGAGCTCTAGTAACATAGTAGTTACGAGTCGGGCTGCTAGCCTCAAGGTCAGCAGTGTGAAACTACCAACTATTCTGCAGGAGAAAGAAGAGACTTTCTGCTCTGGTAAAGATTTACAGCCTCAGAACCCCTCTACAGGGTTGTTATGAATCAGAACCGACTCAGTGGCACACAACCACCACCATCAACCAGGGTTCTTCTTGTGGAGAAGAGAGAATCAAGTATGGAATTGAGGAAGGTGGCTAATGTTGGATTTTCATTCAAAGTATCAATATAAACTCACTATTTTGTAATGGTTCCTTGTCCTGTCCACCAAAAGGGTCCATATAAAATGATATCCCAGCATATTAAATGGTATCCTTACTGAAGCTTCATCTTCATTCCTATTCCTCCACTCTATTCCCACCCAATTCCCATAGGCAACCAGTTCAGTTTGTTTCTGATTTATTATGTTGAGCTTCTTTATGCAAAAATAAACACACCCACAGCTACTCATTGTTTGCATATAGCATGCACATATATGACACCCATAGTGGGAAACTAACATACAAATGGGCTGTGTGGTTTGCAAAAACTGTGTATGTCACATGTGTTACTTGCATGAACATGCAGTAATACAAATATTCTTACTTCTCCTTCTTTCTTACACAAAATGTGGCATACAATAAGACCTAACCCTAAGATATTGATTCTCAGTACTGTCCTTACTAAAAAAAAAAAAAAAAAAAAAAAAAACACTAAAATTTATCAAAAAACAAAACGATCTTAGAAATTTTTTCTGTGCTAGAAAGCAAGGAATACTCAAAGACTGAAGATGATTGGTTCAAAAGTTTGAAAGAGCTCTGATTAAAATAAAACTTGAACATTATACTTACTAATAAAGGTAATAGGCTATCTGTTGTTATAGGTGCTGTCAAGTTAGTTCTGACTCATAGCAACCCTATGTACAACAGAGCAAAACACTGCCAGTTGTGTGCCATCCTTACAACCATTGCTATATGTTAACTTCCTGTTGCAGCAATTGTGTCGATATATTTCGTTGAGGGTCTTCCTCTTTTTCTCTGACCCTCTACTTTACCAAGCATAAGGTCCTTCTCAGGGGACTGGACCCTCCTGCTGACATGTTCAAAGCATATGAGACAGAGTCTCACCATGTTTGCTTCTAAGAAACATTCTGGCTACTTCTAACATAAATTTGTTCATTCTTTCAGCAGTTCACAGTATCTTTCATATTCTTCACCAACACCATTGAATATTAGGCTAGTCTGCTTTAGGCAAATCTGCTGTAAAAGACGTCTTTAAAGCGTTAAAAAACAAAGGTGTCACTTTGAGGACTAAAGTCAGACCATGGTCTAACCCAGCACTTGATACTCTCAATCATTTCACATGCAGCATGTGAAAGTTGAGCAAAGAGTAAGGAAGCCAATTTAAAAAAAATGACGCATTTGAGTTACAGTGTTAGAGAAAAATATTGAAAGTATAATAGACTGCCAAAAGATCAAACAAATCTGTCTTGGAAGTCCAGCCAGAATGCTCCTTAGAAGCAAGGATGGCGAGACTTTATCTCTCATACTTTAGACGTTGTCAGGAGGGACCAGTCCCTGGAGAAGATCATACTTGGTAAAGTGGTTTTATTGTTGTTGAGTGCTATTGAGTTGGTTCCGACTCATAGTGACCCTGTACTGTAGAGGGCTTCTGAGAAGCAGCTGGTGGGTTTGACCTGCTGACCTTGTGGTTAGCAGTGCAATGTTTATCTTACAGCACCACACAGCAAAAAAGAAGAAGACCCCCCCGCAACCCAATGAAAAGGATTGAAACAGTAACAGCAACAGTGTGTTCAAATGCAACAATGATTGTGAGGACAGTGCAGGATCGGCGGTGTTTCATTTGGTTGCGCATGGGGTCACTATGAGTCAGAACTGACTCGATGGCACCTCACAACACTACCAGCACCAACACCATAGTTTAAAGACTTCAATTCTTCTTCAGTTTTTGTTATTCATTGTCTATCTTTCATACTTTGAATTTCTAAATTTGTGCATTCATAGAAACTCAAAGAGAAAAAGGAGGGAGTGGGGAAGAGAAAGTTCATTATGGAAGAATGCCATCTATTAACAGCAGACGGAAGGGTAGAATTAGAATATGACCATTTGCAATAAGTGTAGCAATTGCTTCCATCAAAGGTCATCAAGGAATGTCAAAACCATTGGATTAAGGATTGTTGGCGAATAGTACATTCTTCAAAGTAACAACCCTTCCTGCCACCCCAGGCTACATTTTTCTTCTTTATGCTAGTTGCTGTTAAGTGCTATCAAGCTGAATCTGACTCACTAGTGACTCCACATATGAAGAATGAAACCCTGCTGGTCCTGGGCCAGCCTCATTGTTGTTGTGTAAGAGCTCATTGTTGCTACCACTGTGTCAATCCATGCCATTGAGGCATTCCCTCTTCTTCGCTGACCCTCTACTTTACCAAGCATGGCATCCTTCTCCAGGAACTGGTCTCTTCTCATAACAAGTCTAAAACATGAGATCTGAAGTCTTGCTATCCTTGCTTCTAAGGAACATTCTGGCTATGCTTTATACAAGATAGCGTTTAGATAGTTTATTTCAATATTCTTCACAAACACCATATTTCAAAGGCATTAATTCTTCTTCAGTCTTCTTTATTCATTGTCCAGCATTTGTACGTATTTGTTGTGATTTTAGGTGCCATCAAGTCAGTGCCAACTCAAAGCAACCTTATACACAGCAGAATGAAATACTGCCCAATCCTGGGCCAACCTCACCATTGTTGCCACGCTTGAGCCCATTGATGCTGCCACTTGGCCAATCCATTTCTCTAAGGGCCTTCATCTTTTTCTCTAACCCTTCACCTTACCGAACGTGATATCCTTCTCCGGTGACTGGTCCCTCCTGATAATGTGTCCGAAGTATTAGAGACGAAGTTTGGCCATCTTGGCCTCCAAGGAGCACTCTGGCTGCACTTCTTACAACACAGATCTGTTGGTTCTATGGGCAACCGATGGCACTTTCAATATTCTCCTCCAACACCATTAACTCAAAAGCATCAATTCTTCTATGGTTTTCCTTATTTTCTGTCCAACTTTCACATGCATATGAGGTTATTGAAAATACCGTAGCTTGGGTCAGGCACACCTTAGTTCTCAAGCTGACATCATTGCTCTTCGACACTAAAAAAGTCTGTGCAGCAGATTTGCCAAATGCAATATGTCGTTTGATAACTTGACTGCTGCTTCCATGGGTGTTGATAGTTGATCCAAGAAGAATGACAATTTCAATTTTTTCTCCATTAATAAGTATGTTGTTTACTGGTCCAGTGGTGAGGATTTTTGTTTTCTTTACATTGAGATGCAATCCATACCAAAGGCTGTGCTCTTTGATCTTCATCAGTAAATGTTTTAAGTCATC
>NW_006412868.1:7794-8722 GCF_000296735.1 Chrysochloris asiatica | reverse complement strand
GTTCAAGCTCACCAGCCTCTCCTCGGAAACCCTATACAAGGTCGCTATGGGTTGGAACCTACTCAATGGCACTTAACAACAACAACAAGGCAAAACAAGCATAATAGATAAAGATGGGCATTATCTCATGATTAAAGGGTCAATTGAACAAGATTATATAACAATAGTAACTATATATGTTCCCAATGAAAGAGCTCCAAAATATGTAAAGCAACCTGTAATAGATTTGAAAAAAGAAAAAAACCAAATCTACAATAATACTGGGAGATTTTAATACATCACTTTCAAAAAAGGATAGAACAACCAGAAAAAAACTTGCAAAAGACACAGAGGAACCAAACAGCAAAATCAGCCAACTTTACCTCATATATGTGTACAGAACATTCAACCCAACAACAGCACAATACAAATTTTTTTTTTCTCTCATTGTGCGTGGAACATTTTCCAAAATAGTCCATGTCTTAGGCCACAAAACAACCATTCATAAATTTACAAACATCAAAATACTAAAAAGATCTTCTTAGACACAATGCTATAAAATTAGAAACAAACAATAGGAGGTCCAAGGAAATAATATCAAATATATGGAAACTGAATAACACCCTGCTTAAAAGCTTCTGGGTAGTAGAAGAATTCACAAAGTTCCTGGAAACAAATGAGAACAAAAACGTAACATAACAAAATCATTGAGACATGACAAAAGCAGTGCTAAGAGGACAATTTATTGCAATCAATGCATACATCCAAAAAGAAGAAAGAACCAAATTCAACACATTACCACAACATCTCCAATAACTAGAAACAGATTAGCAAAGTAAACCTACATCAATAGAGGAAAAGAAATAATAAAGATTAGAGCAGAAATAAATGATTAAAAACAGAAAACTGTAGAAAGAATCAACAGGACAAGAAGCTGGTTCTTCAAAAG
>NW_006412868.1:0-1219 GCF_000296735.1 Chrysochloris asiatica | reverse complement strand
TATTTTAAGTACTGAGGTTTAATTTATATAAAATGAAATTTACTAATTTCAAGAGTAAAATCTGAAGTGTTTCCATAAGTGTTCACAGTTGTTAATACCAAAATGATCAAATTTTCCTTCATCCTCAAATATTCCTGCCAGCTCCTATGCAGTTAATTTCTTTCCTTAATTTTCCCACTAAGGAAGCCTGGGAGCATAATAAGTTACTTGTTTTACTGCTAACTGCAAGGTCAGCAGTTCCAATCCACCAGTCATTCCTCTGGAGATAGATGAAGGCTTTATACCCCCATAAATATTTACAACCTTGGAAACCCTATACAGGGTCCTATGAGTCAGAACCAACTGATTGGAGGAGCAGCAGCAGTAACCCACTTGCTCCTAGAAACTATAGACTTCTATTGCTTTAACTTTTTATCCTTATTTGGCTTCTTTTAGGACTTCAAATAAGTAGAATTATGCAGTGTTTTATCTTTTCTTCTGACTTCTTCCACTTAGTATAATGCTATTGAGTTTCATCCATGTTGTTGTGCTCATTCCTTTTTTTCTTTCTGAGTAATATTTATTTATAAAGGTATAAATCAATTTGTTTACCAGTTTACAAGTTGATGATATTTCACATTGTTTCTAGTTTGGGAACATTGTAAATAAAGCTGCTTGACTACTGCTCTGGACTAAATTGTGCTCTCCCAAAATATGTGTCAGCTTGGTTGGTCCATGATTTTCAGTGGTTTGACAGTTATATGATAATCCCCTGTGATGTTGAAAACTAATAAAAGGATTAGGGTGATGTATTCCACTCTTAAACTCAATATTCGAGTGGTATATGACAGTGTTTCTCTGCTATTCACAAGGTTTTGAGTAGTTAAATATTCAGAAGTAATATTCGATATTGAAGCATGATAAAGAGCACCAGACTATTGTCAGGTATAGTGCTGGAGGATGAGCCCCTCAGGTTGGAAGGCACTCAGAATACGACTGGGGAAGAACTGCTTCTTCAGAGTACCGTTGAATGTGATACTGTGAATGGAGTAGAGCTTTCAGAATGTTCATCTGTTGATGGGACACAACTCAAAATGAGAATAAACAGCTGCAGACATCCATTAGTTATAAGAACATAGAATGCACAACATATGAATCTAGAAAACTTGGAAGCTATCAAAAATGAAATGGAATGCATAAGGATAGATATTCTAGGCATTGTTGTTAGGTTCCATTGAGT
>NW_006412867.1:6085-6631 GCF_000296735.1 Chrysochloris asiatica | reverse complement strand
GTCCATATACAGAGAGCTAGCTACATGGCAGAGAAGTGGTATATGTACATATTCAGATAGCTATCTACATGTCAGATCAGTCCAACATATTCATGTACAGAGAGCTAGCTACATGTGAGATGAGTCCAAAATGTGCATATACAGAGAGATATCTACAAGGCACACTAGTGCAACATTTCCGTATATAGAGATAGAACGACATGGCAGATGAGTCCAACGTGTCCATATACTGAGAGCTAACTACATGGCAGCGTTGTCCAACATGTCGATATACACAGTCCTAGCTACATGACAGATGAGTCCAACTTGTCCATATAATGAGAGTTAACTTCATAGCAGATTAGTTCAACATGTGTATATATAGAGGACGAGCTACAAGGCAGATGAGTCGAACATTTTCAGACAGAGAGATCTGGCTACATGGCTGATGAGTAATACATGTCTATATGCAGAGAGGTAGCTACATGACAGAGAAGTTCAACATGTTCATATATGAAGAGCTACAAACATGGCAGATCAGTCCAACATATCCATACACAGAGAGCT
>NW_006412867.1:4973-5820 GCF_000296735.1 Chrysochloris asiatica | reverse complement strand
GAGCTAACTACATGGCAGGTCAGTCCAACATACCCATACACAAAGAGCTAGGTACATGGCAGACAAGTCTAAACTGTCCATATACGGAGAGCTAGCTAAATGTCAGACCACTCCAATATGTTCATATACAGAGAGCTACAAAAATGTAAATGAGTACAACATATCCATGTACAGAGTTCTATCTACATGGCAGACGAGTCCAACATGTCCATATACTGAGAGATAGATACATGGCAGAGTAGTCAAACACGTCCATATACAGAGTACTAGCTACATTTCAGATAAGTCCAATCATGTCTATATACTGAGATTTAGAAACACGTCAAATGAGTCCAACATGTGTATATTTAGAGTGCTATCTACAAGGCAGATGAGTCCAACATGTTCATACAGAGAGAGCTGTCTACATGGCTGATGAATCCAGCATGTAAATATACAGAGAGCCAGCTACATGGCAGGCAAGTCCAATATGTTCATATACAGAGAGCTACCTACATGGCAGATCAGTACAACATATATATGCAAAAAGAGCTAGCTACATGGCAGACGATTCAAAATGTCCATATACTGAGAGCTAGCTACATGGCAGGATAGTGCAACATTTCCATATACAGAGTTCTAGCTATATGGCAGATGAGTTGAACGTGTCCATATTCTGAGAGCTAGATACATTGCAGAGTAGTCCAACATGTCCATATACAGAGAGCTAGCTACATGGCTGATAAGTCCAACATGTGTATATATAGAGGAATAGCTACCAGGCAGATGAGTCCAACATGGTCATACACAGAGATCTGGCTACATGATTGATGAGTCCAACATGTCCATGTACAGAGAGAAAGCTATA
>NW_006412867.1:1681-3608 GCF_000296735.1 Chrysochloris asiatica | reverse complement strand
GTTAGCTACATGGCAGATGAGTCCAACATGTGTATATATATAGGATTAGCTACAAGGCAGATGAGTCCAACATATTCATACACAGAGAGCTGGCTACATGGATGATGAGTCCAACATGTCCATACACTGAGAGCTAACTAATGGAAGATCAGTCCAACATATCCCTGCACAGAAAGCTAGCTACATGACAAACGAGTTCAAAATATCCATATACAGACAGCTAGCTACATGGCAGAATAGTGCAACATTTGCATATACACAATTCTAGCTACATGGCAGTTGAGCCCAACGTGTCCATATACTGAGAGCTAACTACAAGGCAGAGCAGTCCATCATGTCCATATACAGAGTTCTAGCGACATGGCAGATGAGTCCAACATGTCCGTATACTGAGGGTTAGCTACATGGCAGATGAGTCCAACATGTCCTTAAACAGAGTACTAGCTACATGGCAGATGACTCCAACATGTCCATATACTGAGAGCTAATTACATGACTGATAAGTCCAACATGTGTATATATAGAGGAATAGCTACAAAGCAGATGAGTCCAACATGTTCATACAGATTGAACTGGCTACATGGCTGAAGAGCCCGTCATGTCCATATACAGAGATCTAGCTACACGGCAGATGAGTCCAACATGTCCATATACTGAGGGTTAGCTACATGGCAGATGAGTCCAACATATATATATATATGACTAGCTACAAGGCAGATGAATCCAACATGTTCATACACAGAGAGCTGGCTACATGGATGAAGTGTCCAACATGTCCACATACAGAGAGCTAGCAACATGGCAGACAAGTCCAATATATTCATGTACAGAGAGCTACCTACATGGCAGGTCAGTCCAACACATGCATGCACAGAGAGCTAGCTACATGGCAGACGATTTCAAAATGTCCATATACAATGAGCTAGCTACATGGCAGAGTAGTCCAACATTTTCATATACAGAGTTCTAGCTATATGGCAGATGAGTCCAACATGTTCATAGAGAGAGAGCCTACTTCATGGCTGATGAGTCACTTATATCCATACACAGAGAGCTAGCTACATGCAGACAAGTCCAATACGTTCATAAACAGAGAGCTACCTACATGGCATATCAGTACAAAATATCCATGCACAGAGAGGTAGCTACATGGCATACGAGTCCAAAATGTCCATAAACAGACAGCTAGCTTCATGGCAAAGTTGTGCAACATTTCCATATATAGAGTTTTAGCTACATGGCAGATGAGTCCAACCTCTCAATATACTGAGAGCTAGCTACTTGGAAGAGTAGTCCAACATGCCCATATATAGAGTACTAGCTACATGGCACATGAGTCCAATATGTATATATTTAGAGGACAACTTACAAGGAAGATGAGTTCAACATGTTCATATAAATAGAGCTGGCTACATGGCTGATGAGTCCAAATGTCCATACACATGGCAGACAAGTCCAATATGTTCGTATTCAGAGAGCTACCTACATGACAGATCAGTCCTACATATCCATGCACAGAGAGCTAGCTATATGACTTTTATTGTTGTTGTCAGGTGCCATCGAGTTGGAACCGACTCTTAGCGACCCCATTCACAGCACAATGAAACAATTTCTGATCCTGGGCCAACCTCACTACCGCCGCCACACTTGACACCATCAATGATGTCACCTGGCTGATCCATCTCATTGGGGGTCTTCCCCTTTTTCTCTGCCCCTGCACCTTGCCCAGCATGACATCCTTTTCCAGCAACTGTTCTCTCAGGACAATGTGTACAAAGTATGAAAGACGAAGCCTAGCCATCTTGGCCTCCAAGGAGCACTATGGTTGCACTTCTTCCAAAACAGATCTATTGGTTCTTTTTCAGTCCATGGCACTATCAGTATTCTCCTCCAACACCAAAACTCAAAGGAATCAATTCTTCTACGA
>NW_006412867.1:0-1048 GCF_000296735.1 Chrysochloris asiatica | reverse complement strand
TACATGGTAGATGAGTCAAACGTGTATATTTAGAGGACTAGCTACAAAACAGATGAGTCCAACATGTTCATACAGAAAGAGCTGGATACATGGCTGATGAGTCCAATATATCCATATACTGAGAACTAGCTACATGGCAAACAACTCCAATATGTTCATATACAGAGAAAAACCTACATGGCAAATTAGTCCAACATATCCATGCACATGGTAGACGTCTACCATGCACATGGTAGACGATCTCCATAAACAGAATTAGCTACAGGGCAGAGTAGTGCAACATTTCCACATACAGCATTCTAGGTACATAGTAGCTGAGTCTAATGTGTCCATATAATGAAAACTAGCTACATGGCTGAGTAGTCCAACATATCCATATACAGAGTACAAGCTACATCGCAGATGAGTCCAACATGTCCATATACTGAGAGTAAGCGACATGGAAGAAGAGTCCAACATGTGTGCATTTAGATGACAAGCTACAAGGCAGATGAGTACAACATGTTCATCCACTTAGAGCTGGCTACGTGACTGATGAGTCCAACATGTCCATACTGTTGGACATACTGAGACCTACCTTCATGACAGAAAAATCCAATATGTTAATATACAGAAAGCTGCCAACATGACGGATCAGTCCAACATATCCATGCACAGAGAGCTAGCTACATAGCAGAGGAGTCCAATATGTCCATATAGTGAGAGCTAGCTCTATGGCAGAGTAGTGCTACATTTCCATATACAGAGTTATAGGTACATGGCAGATGTGTTCAACCTGTCCTTATACTGAGGGCTAGCTACATGGCAGATGAGTCCAACATGTGTTTATATAGAGGACTAGGTACAAGGCAGAAGAGTCCAACATGTCCATACTGAGACAGCTGGCTACATTCCTGATGAGTCCAACATGTGTATATATAGGACTAACAACAAGGTATTGGCCATTTTGAATCTGATGACCACATGGTTTACTATGCAGGGAATGACAAATTGAAAAGGAATGGTGTTGCATTCATCGTCAAAAAGAACATATCCAGATCAGTCATGA
>NW_006412866.1:6340-7504 GCF_000296735.1 Chrysochloris asiatica | reverse complement strand
TGTTCTGGAATGCCAATAATTCTTTTTTTGTTGTTGTTTTTTAAGGTTTTTATTGTGCATTGAGTGAAAGTTTACAGGGCAAATCATCTGTTTCACATTCAACAAGTCACACACCTTGTTTTATTATAATGATTATTATCCCCTCCATATACCATTAGTTAACAATATTTCTTTCAATCCACTTATTGTGTTTAAAAACAAAACAAAAAACACCACTTAGGCATATATAATAATTTACATCTCCAAAGGGCGCATTCTGCAAGTCCACCTTCTGTCCAACAGCTCTTAATCCCTCTTTTCCCATGAATCTAGAGTCCTCAGCCTCTTCCCCTCTCCATGTCCCCATCTCTGGTGTCACTGCTTCTCTGGATAAGGTCCTGCATTCTGCTTGTGCACTTCTCCCTAGATGGTCCTAGGGTCCTCTGTTTCTGGACAGTAAGATTAACCACTCCCCTGTTTTTGTTATTACAGAACTTCTACCTTCACAGTTAGTCATGATAACAATTATTCACTATTGAGTCATACAAATCTTGTCCCCATCCCTTTTTTACCAGACCCATCTAGACAAGGTGAAAACTGACTTCTTTATTTTCCTTCACCCCTTTTCAGAGCATTTTAATTTGTTTCCATATCATGCTTCTGAATTCCTTCTCAGGCAGATCCATTGGAATGACTATGTCTGCTTCCAGCTCATTTGTCTTAGTTACTTTTTTCTGTGTTTCGACATGTGTTGAGATCTTTAATTGTGTTTTCTTAAATAAATGCATTTTCTGCAGTTATGTGGTTTTTTAATGCTTAAATGGATGTATGTTGCTTTGTTGTGAAGCTTGATGTGAATCTCCTGGTCTATATGATCTGGAGATAGGCTTCCCTTTTCACATGTAATGTCTAGCAGCTGGTTTTGGCTTTCATTCAGACCGTGGGGTATTACATGGTATGCTTATATCTTGGCTATATGGGCACGGTTGCTGTCTCTTTTTGGGTCAGATAGGATCAGAAAGCTCCAACCCCTGGGAGAATAGTGAGGCCAAAAGTACCAAAGACAAAAACAATATAAAAGCAGAGACAGAAACCACCTATCAAAAACATAAAATAAGTCTAGAAACGAGATAAAGTGACTGAGGCAAATGAGCTGGAAGTAGACTTACACTCCATACTGTAAGA
>NW_006412866.1:2913-4785 GCF_000296735.1 Chrysochloris asiatica | reverse complement strand
ACCTGAAAGTGTCTGGGCTGTACAGTGAGGGCGTGATCAGAGTGAAGAGGCAAGATACGTGAAAAATGAAAAGTGAAAGATGAAAAAATCGGTCACATCTCTCCCTCCAGCTCCACTGCATCTAGCGCTGTGTCACTGCCTCCACTTGGCTGTGGCCCTCCTCTCCAGCCTGAGGATTTCTGACTGCAGACCTCCATGGCGGTATCAACTCAGAAATCATGGCGTTTTGCTTCCACAGTCAGATTTTTTTCACAGGTGGGCTCAGGAAACTGGCGCCAGGAAGTTTAAACAAGATTCAAAGCTCTGCAGCTTTTCTGCGGACTGCGCTTTCTCTCCTTTTTTTTTTTTTTTTTTTGGCATACGTGCTTTCAGTATCTGTCTCTGCTTACCTGCCCCTATACCAGAAGTCCTCTGTACATGCGTTTTTAAACATGGTGTAATAAAACTTAGAACAATAAACATAAATACTTAAAATATTTGACCATAATATCTTAGCATTGGCCCTAAGAGTTTACCTAGTGATTTAATATCTGGATTAATCTTAAGAACTTCCTAAAATATACTTGTCAAATGATTATTAATACATCAACTAACTGAAAGCTTGGTGCCTCTCAAAGCAAAGTATTTCAGGTCTTGACTGCTCTGATTGTTAGAAATGTAACTCTTATGCAGAATAAAATTATTTCTCTCCTTATGTCATCTAACTATTAATGATTATGTAGATAAATCCCATAGTTGTTCCCCCATCCTTGTTCTCACTAGAAATTTTAAGATTGAATTTCAGATTGTATATTTCTTGTTAGTAGTCTCCAAAATAAATCCCTGTGAACCAACAACAAAATCCCATTCTGAGCATTATTATTCTTCCATATCTGCAGTATTCCTTTCACAATCCTATTTACATCAGAAAACATCTTTTTTTTAATTTTGACATTTCCTTCACAGTATGTAAGAGCCTTGGTGGTTTAATTGTTGGACTCTGTGTTGAATGCTGGGCTTCTAACCACAAGGTTGGTGGTTCAAACTCAACAGCCTTTCTGTGGGTGAAAGATAAGACTATCTGGTTTCATAAAGTTTTAGAGTCTCAGAAACCATAAGGAACAGTTCTACTCAATCCTATATGGCCGCAAAGAGTGGCCATATGAAATTGACTATATGAAATCGACTCAATGGCAGTGGGTGTTTTTTTTTTTGTTTTTTCTTTCTATTCTGCTTTAATGTTTTCATTGAATATTTTTCTACCAAACTCTGTGTTCATTACTTTAGTTGGTTTGACTTTTGTAAAAAGGGAAGGTGTTTTAAATATTCTCTTGGGAATTACTTTAGCCATTCAATAGTGTTGTTGTTGTATGCCATCGATTCAGTTCTGACTCATGTCGACCCTGTATAGGGTTTCCAAGGAGCAGCTTATTGCCACACTCAATATTACAGTAATAATAATAAATTTCCCTTGTGCATATTATTCTCTTTTGTTAATGCACAAAATTGTTGATCAACATTTGGTTTGCTTCTACATTGGATGTTTTAAGAAAACTTGCTATCAGTATGTTCATCTATTATGCAAGAGTTTCTCTTGGCTGTGGACAAGTGAGGGATTGCTATGTTGGTTAGTAAATATTCAGTCATAAAAGATGAGGAGCATTGTTTTCAAAGTGTTAATACTAATTTACATCTCTACCAAATATGCTACAGATTCCTGTGCTTTACCAATTTGCTTTCATTAGACTTACTAATGTTTTTCTGTTTGAATGGGACAATACTCATTTCTGTATAACCATTCCATGAGTACTAATAAGATTGTTCTCTTTAATATTTGTAAGCTTCCAAAAGTTTGTGAAATTTTTCATTGTCTATTAATTTCACATTTTTTGA
>NW_006412866.1:1503-2438 GCF_000296735.1 Chrysochloris asiatica | reverse complement strand
AGTTCCAGAACACTGTCACGTGAAGTGCCAGTAAATAAGCCCCTCAGTTTGGAAGACACTCAAAACACAACTAGGGAAGAACTGCCTCGATAGTCAACCGTTTCAAAAGGTAGGATATGATCAAGAACTGATCAAGGTATTGAAAGAAGTCCATTCAGTACTGAATCTTTTAACTAAGTGATCCCGCACTGGAGGTGCTCATTCATCTATGCCAAGAAATGTGGAAGACAGCTAGTTGGCCAACCCATTGGAAGAGAATCATATTTGTGTTCATTCCAAAGAGAGGTGAGCCAAAGGAAAGGGCAATCATTGACAATAACATTAATATCAAACACAAATTAATTACTTTTGAAGATATTTCAGAAAACGTTGCAGCAATACACTGACAGGAAACTGCCAGAAATTTAAGACAAATTCAAAAGAGGACATGGAATTAGGGATATTATTGCTGACATCAAATTAATTTTAGCTGAAAATGGAGAATACTAGAAAGGTGTTTATTTTTGTTTTAATGACAATTCAGACTTTCAACTGTTTGGATTATAAACTATAGACAGTATTGTGAAGAATGGGTATTCCAGAACACTACACTCATAAGAAACCTGTACACAGACCTGGAGGCACTCATTCAAACAGAACAAGGGGATACGGAGTGGTTTTAAATCAGGAATGGTGCATATCATGGTTATATCCTTACCCCATAATTATTCAGTTTGTATACTGAACAAATAATCTGAGAAACTGGATTATATGAAAAAGAACATGGCATCAGGGTTGGCCTCAGTAACAACCTGGGCTATGCAGATGACAAAACCTTGTTTCCTGAAAGCAATGAAGACTTGAAATACTGATGAAGTTCAAAGACTACAACCTTCAATACAGATTTACCTCAATGTGAAGAAAACAAAAATCCTCACAACTGGACCATCTTGATA
>NW_006412866.1:0-1143 GCF_000296735.1 Chrysochloris asiatica | reverse complement strand
AACAACTCAAACCATGGCATTTTTGTTAGCTTCATCTACATGTGAAAAGTGGACAATGAATAAGGAAGATCAGAGAAGAATCTATTCATTTGAATTATGGCATTGAGAAGAATATTAAAAATATCATGGACTTCCAGAAAACAAGCAAATCTGTGTTAGAAGTACAACCAGAATGCTTCTTAGAAGTCAGGATGGCGAGACTTCATCTATCATATTTCAGACAGGTTATCAGAAGATACCTCTCCCTTGAGTAGGATTTCAAAGAGGAGATAAGAAAAAAGTCAATGAACCCCCACCAAGATGGATTGACACAGTGGCAGCAGCAGCAGTGTGTTGAACAACTATTGTGTGGATGGTGCAGGATTGGGTAGTGTTTTGTTCTGTTGTTCACAGGGTTGCTGTGAATCAGAACCAACTCAATGGAACCTACAATAACAATAACCTATTAGACACACATTTTTTCTTTTAAATAATTGCTTATTTATATCTATTCCATTTTTCTAATATATTATTTATTTCCCTTTCCCCCCTTCATTCTTAGTAGTAATTTTGACTTTTTCGGATCAATTCTTTGCCACTTTTGTTTTGCTAGTGTTTTCTCCTACATTGTAGCTAGTCTTTTTTATTTTGTTTAAGGTGAAATTTAATTAACAGGAATTCTCAGGGATTTTTTTATGTATTTATTTTTGAGAAAAGTTTTAGATTTTCATAAAAATTTGAAAGCACATGGAGTTTGACCTGTCCCCTCAACACTCTGCACACCATTTCTCCTATTATTAACATTTTCCATTAGTGTGCCAAAGTTCTTAATTTTAACATTGTTAATTGTGTGATCTCTAATAGTAGGTGATTGTTTGTTACTTATTTAATATATCCTTCCTTTGACAACATGTGAAGAAGGACTTTCTTCTAAATGATTTTTACTTTGATATTGTTGCTGTAGTTCAGTGTGGTGGTATCTTACTCATAACAACTCTGTACAGGGTATCCAAGGAGCATCTGGTGGATTTGAATGACTGACTTTGCAATTAGCAGTCCAGTGCTTATGCTACAGCAAGTCTCTAATCCAGCTCAAGCTATTTTTTTGTAAAAATATAAGGTTGACATCCAACTTTCTTTTTCTTCCTAATGGATATACTGCTA
>NW_006412865.1:6713-7578 GCF_000296735.1 Chrysochloris asiatica | reverse complement strand
GATATGATCATGTGGTTTTTTTCTTGTTTCTTGTTTATAAGAGTACTGGTGTGTGGCACTGTGGGTTAATGTGCCAGACTGCAAAGCCATTTGAACTGCAAGGTCAGCAGTTCAAGCTCACCAGTTGCTCTTCGGAAACCCTACACAGGGTTGCTATGGGTCGTACCTGACTCTATGGCACTTTACAACAACAACAACAACAGGGTGAATTACATTGATTGTTTTTCTAATATTGAACCATACTTGCTGCTCTCTGTCTCTTCACTGGTGCATTTATTCCATTGACATTCAGTGTAATTATTGATAGGAATGGATTAACTGCTGTCATTACATTAATTTTTTTGTGGTGCTGTTTGTTCCTTTGTTCTGTATGTCTTTTTGTGTTGCATTCATGCTTTTTGTACTATTTCTTCTTTGTTTTAATGTTTCCTTGTTCTGCTTGGATCTTCATTTTCATGGTAAGTTGTGAAGTATTAATTTTTTGGGGGGTTACCCTATAGTCTGTTAAGTATTCACTGCATTTAAGGCAGTCTGTTGTATTCTGCCATCAACTTGTCCTCCTCACCACCTGGATCTCTGTTCCTATAGTTTCCCCTTCTTTGACATTGCTATTATTTTGATCTTTGGTTGGCTTCACAAGTCCTCTGAGTTCATTGCTGTAATTTTGTTCCATTCTGAACTCTGCTATCCATCAACCGAGTTCCATGTGGTGTTGCCACGTCTGTCAATCTCTGGTTGTTGTCTGTTCTTGCTGGTTTTCATTCCAAAGAACTCTCTTTTAGGATGTTTTGAAGTGCTGGATTGGCTCTAACAAAATCTCTTAGCTTCTGTTTATCGTGGAATATTTTGATTGCACCATCATATT
>NW_006412865.1:4372-5578 GCF_000296735.1 Chrysochloris asiatica | reverse complement strand
AGTGAGGCCAAAAGAACCAAAGACAGAAACAATATTAAAGCAGAGACAGAAACCTCCAATCAAAAAACAAAAATAAAATTGTGACTGACACTGTTCACTGGCCTTTGTTGTGCAAAGGGTCCCACCTAGGTAAATTATGGGACTGGTTCCCAGGGTCAAAGTGTCATAAGAAGCAGCCTGTGGGTTTCCTCTCTGTGCCATTGGAAAACTGTGGGTGCAATGCTGGACTCTTTTGGGAGTGTGCTCCCAACTGCCTGAAGGTGTCTGGGCTGTGCAGTGAGGACGCAATCGGGATGAAGATGAACGATGCATGAAAAATGAAAAGTGAAAGATGAAAACTTGGCTACACCTCTCCCTTCAGATGCGCCACACCACGGCTTCTAGTGCTGGCTCCAATACTTTTTATATCTTACTGGATTATCTATCTTTGGAACAGACACAAATAAAGATCTCTTCCAATACAAGAACAGAAGACAGACAATAAGTAACTAGAAATATCATCATGTCAAATAGTAATACTATTCCCCTAAGCTTTACCCCCACCTGATATAAAATCTGGATTCCACGTCATCCTCCACAGGGAAGCCATGTACACAGAGATTCAATTACTTTCTTAGTGCCTCCCTCATAAATATGAATGGAAATTCAAAAATCACCAACCATTTGAGGAACTCTCCAACAAGAACAACATAGACAAAAACAGAGGAAAAACTATACACAGAGGAAATAGAAATAATTCAGTAGGTATTTCAATAAGTAAACAAAAACATTAAAACCTTCTCAGAAATATAAAAGAAGATACTTTTTCCATGAAATAAGAACAGAAGGATATAAAAATACATCCTTGATAAAACAAGAATTCTTGAAAATTCAAAAGAGAATAATAGCTTTTTTTTTTTTTAAATAATAGTATTGAAAAATATAATCAAGAAACCTCCTGGAAATGTGAATGCATATTATAGGGGATATGGATGGGGAGGACAAGCAAACAGATAGTTGTATTTCTTTGCCTTAGAGTGAAAGTGGATTTCCAATTTAAGTCAAGCATATATATCCTGTATAATCCATTTAAGTATTATTTGATATTTCAAATTACAGAATGTATTTTGATAAAAATAAAAGATACACTTTTTAATATTGACAATATTTTTCATGATTTTAAATATTTATGAGAAAAATCATTTTAATATTTTTAAATTATTATGT
>NW_006412865.1:0-2812 GCF_000296735.1 Chrysochloris asiatica | reverse complement strand
TTCTGTTGTGAATAGGGTTGCTATGAGTCAGTACCCACTCGATGGCACTTAACAACAACAACAACAAGTAACATAAAGACAGAGCTCTGGTGATGTAGTAGTTGAAAGTAACCAGTGGTTCTACAGGAAAAAACACCTAGTGATTTGCTTCTGTAAAGATTTCAAACTAGGAAACTCTTCTCTGTCCTATAGGGTCACTATGAGTCAGGATGGACTTGATGGCATATAACTCATTAAGTAGCATAAAAGGGTGATGGTTCAAATCTACCCAGCTGTGCCACAGAAGACAGGTGTGGTGACTTGCTTTTGAAGACCTTATGGAGCAGTTCTACTCTGTCAACACACGAGGCTGCCATGAGTCAGAATTGACTTGATGGCAGTGGATTTGGTTTTTGGTTTTCTTGGGTCATGGTACAAAATTTAGTGAATTTTCCTAAAAGACAGGATGTGAACTAATTGGATTTTTCAGTGGGTGAGGAGTAAATGGTGTCCTCTGTCCCCAGGATTGCTTGCCCTTGGACAATTGTCAGGAAGCTATTCAAGACTCCTTTTCAGACTCCTACATTGTTCTCACTGGGGTGACACAAGATCTTTCCCAGACAAACTTTTCACTGTAAACCTCCTTTTAAAAAATCAGAAAGATCATATAGCAAAAATTCTATACCCTAAATAAGTCAAGGAATTGGAGGATTGGTGAGTTCCAATTAATAATACGAGAAGGAAAAAAATACAAAAATGTTGTGTTCATCGTAGGTCAGAAGATGGAAGGAGTGGCTAGGAGGAAGGGAACACCACACACAGAGAGAAGGAAAAGAACGTGATTTAAGGCCATTGTTATCTCACATTTACTTTCATTTCTTCTCTGGTGAAATGGGAAACTTGGATGAGTTGGTCTCTAGGTAATCTTGCAGCCCAAAGGATTCCCCACCACTGGCAGACCTGTCATCTGAGCAGATGACAATCCACTCCCCAAAGACGGGAAGCTGCTAGAAGACAGACAGTCACACTGGAAAACAGTCCAGAGAATATTTTCTACATTCTGTAGAAAGTGTAGAAAATAATGCATCTCATGCCCCAGGTGCCTCTTAACTTTCCTTGCACTTTGCTTTCTAAACAGGCTTTAGGAAAGGCTATTATTAGTTGTCAAGTCAGCTTTGATTGACTGCATGTACATAGTAGAAAATGAAGCTATGGTGCACAGTGTTTTCAAGACTATGGCCTTTCAGAAGCAGATTGCCAGACCTGTCTTCCAAGGTGACTGTGGGTGGGTTTGAATCAACAACCTTTTGACAATTAATGGTTTAATCACCCAGAGACTCCACAGGAAAGGCCTCCTTTTAAAAATATTGCTCCACGGGAATCCCACTCCCCAAATCTGCACCCAATATTAACTCATAATATTAACACAACAGATAATCCTAACAAGTGCTGGAAAGAAGTGTCAATAATATTATACAAGCACAACGATAGCCATAATTATAGTAATTTATTATATAATCGTGTTGTGTGCCATTGAGTTGGTTCCAACTCATAGGGACCCTGTGTAGGGTTTCAGAAGCTATAAATCTTTATGGGAACAGAAAGCTTCATCTTTCTCCCACAGTGTGGGTGGTAGATTTGAACTACTGACCTTGCAGTTAGCAGCCCGATGCATAACCCATTACGCAACCCAAAACAATATTTTGTTGATGTTTTTATTGTGTTCCATTGAGTTGGTTCTGACTCATAGCAACCCTGTTGAGGGTTTCTGAAGGCAGCTACTGGGTTTGAACTGCTGACGTATGGTTAGCAGTACAATGCTGCAGTGCAACACATTAATAATAACAACACATAATAATATTCTGTTTTAATATAATTATATATTATTTGTATATAATATTATTTATTAATATAATGATTATAATAGCAGTAATGTTGTGTTGTTAAGTGCCATCAAGTTGCTTCTGACTTTTAGCAACCCTTTATAGGGTTTCCAAGGAGTGGCTGGTGAGTTTGAACTGCTGACCTTGTGGCTCAAACCGACATTGCGGTCCAGTGCTTACACATTATACTTTAGGTAGTAGTTGTAGTTAAGTGCTGTCGAGTCATTCTGACCCAAAGAGACCCTGTATAACGTTTCCAAGGAGTGGCTGGTCAGCTTTAACCATCAACCTTGCAGTTCAAACTGACTGTGCAGTCCAGCACATTAACTCACAGTGCCACACTTCAAATTATATGATATTAATAGTAATAATTGCAATAACAATAATGTTGTTTTCATTAAGTGCCGTGAAATTGGTTCTGACTCGTAGCAACCCTGTATAGGGTTTCCAAGCCTTTAATACTTCACAGGAGCAGAAGGCCTCATGTTTCTACCATGGAGTGGCAGGTGCACTTGAACTACAAACCTTGCGGTTTTCAGTCCATGCTTATAGTATGGTGGTGGTGGTGGTGTGCCATGGAGTTGGTTCTAAATCATAGCGACCATGCATAGAGTTTCCAAAGATGTAAGTCTTTATGGAAGCAGAAAGAAAGTCTCATCTTTCTCCTGCAGAGTGGCTGGTAGTTTTGAATTGCTGACCATGAGATTAGCAGCCTGACTCATAACCACCACGTTCCCAGAACTCCCTATGCTTAGAGTACAGTAAGAGCCTATTCTCACTGAGTAAATTTTGTGTGCCCAGTTCTGTCCTAAGTAATGGTAGCTGAGAGTCTTCATGCCCAGAGTCTTCTGGAATAAATTGAGATTCCCCTTTATAAAAGAGACAGAATAACGTTTTGGTGAGTAATACACCATCTGGCTGATCATCTCATAGATTTTTTTTTTTTTTTT
>NW_006412864.1:1978-7589 GCF_000296735.1 Chrysochloris asiatica | reverse complement strand
CGCGGTCAGCAGCTCAAATCCTCCAGGCCCTCCACGTGAGAGAGATGAGGCTTTCCGCAACTTACAGTTAAACAGCCTTGTGGCCCAATATTCCGTGGTGTTGTTGTTGTTGGAGCTCCACACTACACGTCTCTCTGGAACTAGGGATGGCTTAGTCCCAGAATGTGTCAGAATGACACAGTATCTTACAGTACGAATGGTAATTCTCATCAGCAACTTGACGCACTGTGGTAGCAAGAAAACCAAGACCCTGTAAAGAGTTAATGAATGTGTGAAAGAGAGATCAGGTTCATTACAATGAAACACGTATATTAGTAGGAAATGTGTCTGCGATTAAGCAAGGTGACAAAATATTTCTGTGCTATGAAGATGATATATGCTACATTTATTTTTTAGGTGAAGCCAAAAATCTTCCCACTTATCCGGGGCCAAACAAGATGCGGGATTGTTACTGCACTGTGAACCTGGACCAAGAAGAGGTTTTCAGGACCAAAATAGTGGAAAAATCACTCTGGTAATGTCTTGTGTTGCTTTCCTTGTTAATGATACATTTTTCTTCTGCAGAAACACTATTATGAACATGTATCTCATCTTACCATTTAATATATATATATTTGTTAGCTTGAGTGAGGTGGTAAGAAATATCCACAGCAGCTCTTGCTTACAGGGTGGTTTACCTCTGAGCTTCTATCCCTGTTGGTGAGCTGGTATTCATTAAGTGCCTCTGAGCAACACAAAGAACCAAGGCAGACATGTAACTGCGTGTAATAACTCCCATCCCTAAGCATTAAAGAGTGCTTTTTAGCCAGAAGTGGTTGGAAAGTGTATTGCAACAGAAGAGCATTTTGAAAGGGGAAAATATTTGGAAAGCATTTTTTAACCATCTTTTTTTTTTTTAAGTTTTCAAAGTGGCATGCTTAAGATAGTCCAAGTTAACTGTTAGTTGAGGTAAGAGGCAGAGAATACTTTTTCTGATAGAATTTGATGAAGACAGACTCCCAAGAAGTGCCGACATCTAATGTGTCTTATGAAAAGTTTGGTGCGCACTGTACATCTGTGTTTCTGAAGTTTAACTTATCTAAGAATTATCTAGGAGTCCTGGTGTGCTGTGGGCTAAAGTATCAGACTGCAGAGTCATTTGAACTGCAAGGTCGGTGGTTCAAGCTCATCAGCACCTCCTTGGAAACCCTATACAGGGTCATTATGGGTCAGAATCAACTCGATGGCACTTAACAACAACAACAAGAATTATCTGGAGATGCTGTTTAAGCGCAGATATCGATCCTAGGAGATAGGGTGGGGCCTGGGAGTTTGCATTTCTAGGCAGCTCCCAATTGATGGGTGATGTTAATGATGGTGGTGTTTACGGGACCATGTCTTGGGTGACGCTGTAGTGAAATATTGTGAAATGAAATGTACCTGGGAGAGGTCACACAGTGGCTGGGAGTGATGGAAACTCAAAAGTCACAGCAGTTTATACAAGGGATGATGTTGTTGTTAGTGTCAGTTCCGACTCATCGGACCTTGTAAAGGGTTTCTAAGGAGAGTCTGGTGGGTTTGAACTGCTATATTTGTGGTTAGCAGCCGAGTGCTTATCCTACAAGGCCAAGAGAGGAGATAAACCAGAAAAGAGACTTGGGAGATGGGAAAACATTTCATTGCAAAGTGTATTGTTGTTGTTGTTGTTGTTAAGTGCCATTGAGGCAATTTCAACTCATAGAGACCCTGCATAGGGTTTCCGAGGAGCAGCTAATGTGTTTGACCCATGGACCTTACAATTAGCATTCTAGTGCTTATTCTAAAGCACTCTACCAGGGTTACATAAATTGTGTTGTTGTTGTTGTTAAGTGCCATCGTGTCGGTTCTGACCCATAGTGATCCTGTATAGGGTTCCTAAGGAGCGCCTGATGAGCTTGAACTGCTGATCTTGCGGTTCAAACCAACTTTGCAGTCCAGCACCATTAATAAAGTGAGTTAGAATTTGGGAAACTAGGGGTTGGCAGTCCAGGTGAGTCTCTGGGTGTACAAGCTTTTAGTGAGGCCAGATGCTAATCAGAGGTTGGTGGTTCAAGTCCACTCAGAGGCTCTTTGGAAGAAAGGCTCTGTGAACTACTTCTGAAAAGCCAGCCATTGTCAGCCCTGTGGAATATAACTAGAGAGAAGGTTGACACATTGTAGAAAATGTAGCTAATGCCAATGAACGATTTGTGCAGAAATTGTCAAATGGGAATTTAACTTGCTGTGTAAACGTTCGCTGGAAACACAGTAAAATATCATTCAACAACAACAACAAAACACACACACAAAACAAACCCTCTGGAGTACGGGTCTTCCGGATGCACCTGGAGTTGCCATGAGTCACAGGCAACTCAGCAGCAACTGGGTAGATAGATAGATAGGTGGTAAATCCAGGTGGACGATGCTCACGAGTTCTTTATGAGGAAGCAATTCACAAAGCAAAGAAGATGTATTTAGACAGGAATGACTTCATCTGCAGGTTAGGGATGATTGTTTGTGTGGTTTCATCAGAACAGCTACTTTGATATGTGAACATTTTTAGCAGATGAATTATATCCTTGCATGCTGCTACTTCTAAGTGGGAAAAAACAACACATTCTGATGATTTAATGGGTTTAATTTTTAGAAAACTGTTAAGGCTCTGTGCCCCTGAGAGATTGGGAACATGGCTTGTTCTTCTTCACATACACTGTGGCTGCTAGAGCTTCTTCCTAAGACACGTTTGTGGTTTTGCTCCAAAGGCTGCATAATTATAGTTGCTTGTGTTATTTTAATTCATGCATACTCCAGATGAAAAATAATAATTTGGGGGAGAAAACTAAAAAAAACTGAAGAATTTGTCAGACTTTCAAAGAGTGCTTCTGTAGTCTTGATGATGAAGATGATAATTTTTTCCTTAAGCAAAATGGAGGTAGCGATGACCATTCCCTTTGTGTTAGTGCTGATGTTAGCCTCCCTTTGAGAAAGGTCATTTATATATTACTTGATCTGATGTGGAGTCCTGAGGTGGCGCTGTGGTTGATGCATTGGACTGACTGCAAAGTCGGTTTGAACCACAAGATCGACAGCTCCTCGGAAACCCTATACAGTGTTGCTGTGGGTTGGAACCGACTTGATGGCACTTCACAACACCAACAGTCTGATGTTAGAGGCCAGTGGATGGCAAACCTGGTGAATTATGGGCAGAATTTGTAAAGCGAACTCTGGTTCCTCTCACACCTGCTATATCGAAATCACTGGAAAAGAACTTCTGGAATCTATTCAGAAATCTCTGCTTCAGACGACATTGATCACTGAAGACCATTGGCTTTTAAACTATCTCAGACAAGTTTAGAAATCATGGCTTTTGGTTCTGGTGGCATTCATGAATGTACCGGAGCGGCAGAGGTTGTCTGAGGGCTCCATAAAATTAACGATGTAGTAATAACTGTCCTTAGAGCTCTGGTAAGTGTACTGGGATACGAGTCAGACTGCTAACCAGAAGGTAGGCAGTTCAAGTCCACCAGCTGTTCCTCATGAGAAAGACGAGGCTTTCTAAGTTTGTGAAGATTTACAGCATTGGAAACCCAATACAGGGTCACTGTACGCTGGAATCAATTCCACGGCACACAATAACAACAACAAATACTGCCCCTGCCAGCAAATCAGTTATCTGTTTTAAGTAATAGCTCCCGAAATGCCTTCCTAAGAAGCAAGTTAATGCTACTGCGAATGCACCAAGCCAGTACCCTTGACTCACATAGAATTTCTGACTTCTGTTCACAGGCTACTTTCTCTTTGCTTATTTCCCAAGGTTTGAATAAGCTTACTTACTTTTTTATTCATTAGTTTAGTTTAATGAATTCCTAAAAGGAGCTCTGGTAGCGTAGTGGTTACGAATTGGGCTGCGAACCGCAAGGTTAGCAGTTCGAAACTACCAGCTGTTCCGCAGGAGAAAGATGAGGCTTTTTGCTCCCGTAAAGATTTACAGCCTTGGAAACCCTGTACAGGGTTGCTATGGAGTCAGAACCAACTCCATGGCACATAACAGCAACAGCATATGACAGTGGCTGCTTACAGGGAAAGAGAACTGACTGCTAATAAAAGAGACAAAAACCTATACAGAATAGTTCCAAGAGCTTAAACAAATAGGAGGCCAATAGCCCTGCTCACACTGATGGGACTTGGAAGTGCTACTCACAGGGTAAGGGTGAAAGATACATAAATTCACTTAGTGCTGTGGGTTCGTATGCTGGACTGTAAAGTTGGTGGCCGTTCAAGCTCACCAGCCGCTCCTTGGAAACCCTATACCGGGTCAGTATGGATCAGAACAGACTCTACAGCACTTAACAATAGCAGCATAAAAAAGTTAGCAAGGAAACCTGCCTGTCTTCACTTGGTGCTGAATATTTGAAACAAAAAACTGACACTCACATGAGTTTACAGCCGGAATCCACACTACTTCTGTGGTCAAAAAACTTCAGTTTGTGAATTTAAATTAGTGTAGTCCTGGGGTGCCACTGCCCTCAGAGGCAATGATATGCATGTCCAAAGCAGATTTATTCATTTCTGAAGGGACCCAGTTAAATTCACTTTTCAAACAACCCCATAATCTCGTTGGACGCAGAACGCTGGATCTTTTCTTTCACAGAGATGCTTGTGAATTCTGACCGCTGACCTAATTGTTAGTAGCAGATTGTTTAGGCACTGCATCACGAAGGTTCCTAAAGTCACTACTATAGAAAGTTAAAACAAAAAACAAAAATCTCAAATAACCAAAAGATGTAGTTGTCTACCTTTGGGAATGCCCAACCTGGAAGGCCAGATGGTAAAGACGTGCAGTGCGCAGAGCCCCATCAGAAGCAGCAATGTGGAGACCAAACCACCATCAGCAAGAGCCCCTTCTAATATCTCTTTGGGTAGAGCAGCGGCTAGGTCTGAGTCCAACTAGCTGTTATCCACCATTGCTCTCTGACTCAGCAAGAAGCTGCAAATGGAATGTGTGAGAAAGAAAAGGAAGAAAATAGATTTTCTTCTCGCCTTTTCCTGCAAAGAAGCATATTCCTGGGGATCAAAGCACCATGCTCCCAGTCAAAGCTCTGGTGTGTTCCTTCTGCCAAGTCTCTGTCTATCTGTAAGGTGAGGGGTTTGGTGGTAGTTTCCCTTGACGAGCTAACACTCATGGCAGAAGTATCTACAGATTATCAGTTATTGTGCAGATATTTGAAAGAGGAATCCTCTTTTCTATCTCTTTTGTTTTCCAACATGGAGAGCAGAGGTTGGGCAATAGTACCTGAGAGTGTTGTTGTTGTTAAGTGCCATCAAGTTGGTTCTGACTCACAGCGGCCTCTGTGTAGGGATTCTGAGGAGCGTCTAGTGAGTTTGAATCGCTGATCTTCTGCCACACCAGGACTCCACATCTGAGGTAAACTCACTTTAACAACTCATTGCAGAGGCAGGACTTGATGGCGGCTCGGGTGGAGGTGCAGTGAAGTTTGCTGTCAGCCATACCACAGAATACCAGGCAAAGCAGATCTAGGGCAGAGCTCCAAAACTTAGAACTACAGAGCTAGGAATATTTTAAAAGTTTGAGGGTTTATAGCTACTGGAACTT
>NW_006412864.1:0-928 GCF_000296735.1 Chrysochloris asiatica | reverse complement strand
AGAAGCCAAAGCAGATGATTATATCAGCACATGTCCAGAAACAAGATAAAATGTCTGAGACAAATGACCTAGAGGTAGACCTGGACTCCATTCTGGAAGGAGGGCAGGCCTTGGAAATGCCTGAGAAGGAATTCAGAAAAATGATTATAAAATGTTTCAAAACGCTTTACAATGGAGTTGAGAAAAATAAAAAAGAAGTCAGGAAAGTGCTACAGGAACAATCAAATAAGATAGACACAGCATTGGAAACAATTCAAAATCTACAGCAAGACGCTCAAACGATCAATAACAGAAGATCAGAAATAGACAATGCTCTGAAAGGACAAAGGAATAGAATAGACGAGACAGAAGGCAGAACCAGTGAGCTGGAAGACAAATCTCTCAATACCTCTAACATAGAAGAGCAAACAGAAAAAAGGATGAAAGCATCTGAAGAAGGTCTAAGATTCATGTTGGACAACATGAAGAGGAATAACTTAAGAATTATTGGCATTCCAGAACAAGAAGAATCATAGAAGTCCACAGAGGAAATAGTTGAAGAATTGCTGGAAGAAAATTTCTCTAACATCCTGAAAAGTGAAAAGATAAACATTCAAGAAGCTCAGCGAACCCCAGGAAGGATAGATCCCAAAAGAAAATCACCGAGACATATTATAATTAAGCTCTCCAAAACCAAAGATAAGGAGATACTCCTGAAAGCAGCTAGGGAAAACAGAAGTGTCACATACAAAGGCAAGCAAGGCAGATTAAGCTTAGATCTCTTAACAGAAACCATGCAAACAAGAAGGCAATAGGGAGACATATATAAAACCCTGAAAGAAAAAAAAATTGCCAACCAAGAATCCTTTATCCAGCAAAGCTATCATTCAAATATGACAGTGTAATCAAACATTCCAGGATAAACAGAAGCTAAGGGATTTTACCAAAG
>NW_006412863.1:0-7706 GCF_000296735.1 Chrysochloris asiatica | reverse complement strand
GAGGTTGGGCCAGGATTGGTCAGTGTCTCATTTTACTATGCATCAGGTCGCTATGAGTCAGTAGTGACTCGATGGTACCTAACAACAACAACAACATACATATGTGGAGTCCTGGTGTGGCACTGCGGGCTAATGAACTGGACTGCAAGTTCAATTTGAACCACAAGGTTGGCGGTTCAACCTTATCAACCACCCCTGGAGACCCTGCATATGGTCACTATGAGTTGGAATTGAGTCAGTGGCAATTAACAGCAGCAGCAGCAGCATATATATGTATAACCTGCTTGGTTTCTGTCAATAAATCAGAGCTTAATCTTACTGGTTTTTGTGATACCTCGAATTTATTGGATATGGCTTTTCTGTCCAATGCCTTAATTCTCACCAAGTGATTATGTGGACCATGCAAATAAGGTATAAGACACTAAGGCTGGGATAGCTTAGTCTTGCCATCTAGCTAGCTTTAAAAGGATCCATCTTAGAAACAGAAATGGAAGATCCCAGTACCATCAAGAAGGAAGAGCATGAGTGGAACATGAGATCCCAACCTAGAAAAACAACAATGACGGAGGCGATGGCAGAAGCAGTGGCATGGAGAGACAGAGCAGCTGTGGGCTCTAAGTCCTTAGATTGAGGTAGAAGCCAAATGGCAAGAATGAGGTGTGCCTGTAGTATGGCAGGCAAGAGGTGTTCCTGACTGGAGAACTGCTGCGTCCTGAGTTGGTTTTGATCCTGAATTGTACCCTGTTCACTTACCTAATAAACCACATAATCATGAGTATTGTTATGAATTTGGTGTGGCTATTGCAGTGGATTCTTGAATCCAGATGTGCAGCAGAGAGTGCTGTGAGAGGGATGACTGGTTTCAGAATAGGGTAAAAAAGGTAGTAGGGTGGAAGCATGTCTGATCTTCACTTCATAAGAATCCATCTTGAGCTGATTTTGAGTTTGATTCTCTTTCAACCTTGTGAAGCCACAGGAAGTCAGACATGGTCCCCACGTGGTTTTTGTAATTTTCCTTTGAGTTGTTTTCAGGATTCTTTCTTTGCCTTTGATTTTGGGAAGTTTGATTATGGTATGTCTTGAGGAGTTCATTAAGTGTCATGAATGTGTATCTCCACATCTTTCATGATATTAGGGGAATTTTCATTCAACAAATCTTTAAAAATTTTCTCAGTGATTTTTTTTGTTGTTGTTTGTTTCTTCCTTTAGGAATTCTGATCATGCATAAGTTTTTCATCTTGATGGTGTTCCACATAATTCTTAGGCTTTCATTGCATTTTTTTTCAATCTTTTTCTGAATGTTCCTCTAACAGGTAAGTATTGAGAGATTTGCTTGCAAGCTCACTTAGTCAGCCTTCAATTCTATTCCTTTGTCCTTCCAATGCATTATCTATTTCTGAGATTTTGTTACTAATCTTCTGGATTTCTATTTGCTGTTTTAATATGGTTTCTTACTTTTCATTTGTTTTGTCAATTTGTTCTTGCATTTTAAAAAAAGATTCTGCTATAGGTTTACCTAATTTTTCCTTAATTTTGTCTGTGGTTTCCTTGAAACTTCTCCTAATTTGTTAAAGGTACCTAAATATATTTCTTTTGAATTCTTTATCAGGTGGTTCAAATAGTATTTCTTCCTCCAGAAGATCTTCTAGCCCTGTATCTTGGTTACTTGTTTGAGCCATTTCATCCTTTTTTGGTTTGTGACTTGAAGTTGCCGACTGTCCTTGAGACATTGTAGTGTGCAAGTATAGGAGTGTGGGTATGAATGTCTGGTTTCTGATCATGCAGAGCAGCTGAAGGTAGGCTAAGCAAGTGCTGATCATTGCCTGTTTTCAATCCAGTCATGTTGGAGCTGATTATGGTTCTCGGCCATTGGGTGGGGCGATAAGTGTGGTGGGTATTGCTGGGTAGGGTAGTTGGCTCCTGAACTGAATTGCCAAAAGAAATGACTCACAAAATTGTGGCGACTGGCAAGTCCCAAATCTGTAGTTCAGAGATCATTCTGGAGGAATCTTTTCACCTATGTAGTTTCAGGAACTGAGGAACCCAAATCCACAAGTCAGAAGACAGGTTGTTGATGCACGAGGCTGTGGTAGTTGGTGAATCAGGTCAGGTGATGGGCCCAAAGTCCTGCGAACTGGAGGTTAGACGTAGTGAACCAGATATTTCTTCCTTACATGCTCCCCCTATAAGGTGGCCAGATATGCACATAATCTACAACCTATTTAATATGAGTCTTAAAGTATGTGAGTCATCATGGGCAGGTTCAATGCCTAGTAGAAATATTTATAACCTAGTAAAATGAGAAGGAATTCTGGTGGAACAATGGCTAAGTTTCTGACTGCTAACCAAAAGGTCAGTGGTTCAAACCCAGCAGCTGCTCTGTATGACAAAAAACCTGACAGGCTGCTACCATAAAGATCAAACCCATTGCCATCGTGTCAATTCTGATTCGTGTCGACTCTACGCAATCCTACATAGGGTTTCCAAGACTGTCAAGGGGGCAGACAACCTTATCTTCTCCTTCAGAAAAACAGGAGGGTTTGAACCATCACCTTGCAATGATCAGCCCCAATGCCTAACTCCAGTGCCTCCAGGGCTCTTTCCTAAACTGTGTATAAATCTTTATGTGAACAGATTACTAGATCTTTTCTCCTGTGAAGAGCCTGGTGGGTTTGAACCAGTGACATTGCAGTTAGCAGCACATAGCACCACTAGGGCTCCTTTCCATAAAGCCTAAGTGTGGGGTAGTTCTATTCAGTCCTATTGGGTCACTATGACTCAATGACACACAACAGGAAAAAGAGAGACATTTACTCTTTATTAAAGTGTTTTACCTTTCTATGAAGTCCTGGTGTGGTGATATAGGATAAGCACTAGACTGCTAACTACAAGACCAGCGGTTCAAACCCACCAATGACTCCTCGGAAACCCTATACAGGGAGTTGGAAATAACTCAATGGCACTTAACAACAACAACAACAACAACAACAACAACAAAAACATAGTCATCTCAGAAATAGAACATTTCTTTATTCTTCCCAAAGCTACCTTCTTTATAATTTCCAAAAATACTGATATTTATCTCAGCTCTGAGTGTAAATTTGAGTAAAACATCCTATGCACAGTACCTACCTACCACAGGAAGTTGAAGGAGTCAATTAAAACAATCTAACCTCATTTACCACATACACTAACTAGTACTCTTTGTGATTTGGCAAACTTGATTTTTATTGGGTTTGTTCTCAGGCTTGCTAATTAGCAATAGTCAGAAATACTAATTCACACTAATGAAGGGATCTATTATGTAAGATAACACTGCACTTGACCAATTTCTCTTTAAGATCAAATGCCCATTTACACTAATTAAGTAGATAATTCATGCAGTATCAGCATCTTAAATTATGTTAATTATGATCAAAATTCTCTAAGATTCTCTATTAAGGATTGCCAATTAACCTTACTCTATAGCAGAAATGCTGGCAAGATTCCATGGAATAGTTCCCGACACTTAATTAAAAGAAGTCTTTTTGGTTTGAGTAATGCTATGAAGCACTAGAGAGTTTTCAAACAATTAATAGAGTTTCTACTGCTAAAATTGCTTAGTGACTGCTTATGAGGTAACAAAGGAAAAACTATGAATTTTCTTTTCTTTGTTCTATTAACTATCTTTATTGAAGTATGCTGCTATATCTTCTTTCTAAAAGCTGTAAAGGAATACAGGGGTTTCAGTATCTTCTTTAAAAATCACCCAAATATCAACTTTATTGAATACCTGGGTATTTTGTGATTCAGAAATAATGCTTTTAATAATATACTCCATGCTTCAGTGATGGATTTCATTTACATGGGGGCTTTTCACAATCCCAAAGCATTTTTTATCATTAAGGTTTAATTAATTGATTCCTTTATAGCTAAATATTTGATTATTGAATTGCTCCTTGTCTCTTTATTATTAATCAATTCCTCAAACATATTTTCTAAGCAAGTATTATGTTTCACACATTATGTCATATAGTAAACTGATGCCCTCTCTCTAAGAGCAAATTAACTATTTCTGCATATTTAGTAAAACAGTGATATCTGACAAATAGCAATAGCATTGGCTACAATAAATATAACTTCAGTCTTTCTGTGATTATATGAGCTTTTCAACTTGTTGTTGTTGTTGTTGGGTGCCATCGAGTCAGAACCGACTCATAGCAACCCCATGCACAGCAGAACGAAACAATGTCCGATCCTGGGCCAACCTCACTACAGCTGTTACACTTGACACCATCAGTGATGCCACCTGGCTGATCCATCTAGTTGGGGGTCTTCCTCTTTTTCTCTGACCCTCCATCTTACCCAGCATGACATCCTTCTCCAGCGACTGTTCTCTCTGGACAATGTGTCCAAAATATGAGAGATGAAGCTTAGCCATCCTGGCCTCCAAGGAGCACTCTGGCTGCACTTCTTCCAAAATAGATCTATTGGTTCTTTTGGCAGTCCATGGCACTTTTAGTATTCTCCTCCAACACCACACTCAAAGGCATCAGTTCTTCTATGGTCTTCCTTATTCACTGTCCAGCTTTCACATCCATATGAGGTTATTGAAAATACCATGGCTTGGGTCAGGCGCACCTTAGTCCTCAAGCTGACATCTCTGCTCTTCAACACTTTAAAAAGTTCCTGTGCAGCAGATTTGCCCAATGCAATACGTCGTTTGATCTCTTGACTGCTGCTTCCATGAGTGTTGACAGTTGATCCAAGAAGAATGAAGTCCTTGACAACTTCAATCTTTTCTCCATTGATAAGAATGTTGTTTATTGGTCCAGAAGTGAGGATTTTTGCTTTCCTGACATTGAGATGCAACCCATACCGAAGGCTGTGTTCTTTGATCTTCATCAGTAAATGTTTCAAGTCCTCTTCACTTTCAGCAAGCAAGGGTTATCATCTGCATATCGCAGGTTGTTAATGAGTCTTCCTCCAATCCTGATGCCACGTTTTTCTTCATAGAACCCAGCCTCTCGTATTATTTGCTCAGCATACAGGTTGAATAAGTATGGTGAAAGAACACAACCTTGTCGCACACCTTTCCCAATTTTAAAACATTCAGTGTTCCCATGCTCTGTTCGAACAACTGCTTCTTGGTCCAGGTCCAGGTTCCTCAAAAGTACAATTAAGTGTTCTGGAATACTCATACTTCTCAATGTTGTCCATAGCTTGTCATGATCCACACAATCGAAAGCCTTCATGTAGTCAATAAAGCATACGTAAACATCTTTCTGATAGTCTCTGCTTTCAGCCAAGATCCACCAGACATCAGCAATGATATCTCTTGTTACCCGGCCTCTTCTCAAACCAGCTTGAACCTCTGGAAGTTGTCTGTCAATGTATGATTGTAGCCGTTTCTGTATGAACTTTAGCAAAACTTTACTCGCTTGAGATATCAAAGAGATTGTCCGATGATTTCCGCATTCCGTTGGGTCACCTCTCTTTGGAATGGGTTTACAGATGGGGAATTTGAAGGGAATCCAGAAATCCATTGTATTCTGTATTAAGACACTCAGCTGTTTCAGGAGCTGCCATCTTGGGAGAGAACATATTGATTGTATTAAGATTGGTAATATCAGGAGAGAACATCTTGATTGTATCTTGATTGTATCAGGATTGACATCGAGATTTAAAGTGACAGTATCAACATAAAATCAAACGGCCGCCACTTGTCTATCTGTCGTGCTGTGGTGGCTTGAGTTGCTGTGATTCTGAGGGCTATGCCACCAGTATTTTAAATAACCAGCAGGGTCACCCATGGTGGACAGGTTTCAGATGAGCTTCCAGACAAAGACAGACTAGGAAGAAAGAGTAAGAAACTACTTCCAAATCGCTAGTCACTGAAAACTCTATGAATAGCAGAGAAACTTTGTCAGATACAGGACCGGAAGGTGGGAAGGCACTCAGAATGCTACTGGGGAAAAAAACGCCTCCTCAATGTAGAGTTGACCATGATGATGTGAATAGAGTTAGGCTCAGGGAAGAAAAGCACACAGAACCTTCATTTGCTGATGGGCCACAACTCAAGATGAAGAGAAACAGCTGTAAACATCCATTGAAAATCGGAATGTGGAATATGCGAAGTATGAATCTGGGAAAATTGGAAGTTGTCAAAAATGAAATGGAACGCATCAACATCGATATCTTAGGCATCAGTGAGCTGAAATGGACTGGTATTGGCCATTTTGAACCTGACAACCACACGGTTTCAACTTGAGGACTCCTAAATTCACCCTAAAGTATAAAGAAGTAAAATTTCCCTAAGCTTATGTAAAACTAGACATCAATCGTTCCTCCTGTTGCACTCTCAGTGGGGTTCGATAATGCATTGCAGTGGCTACACAGGACTCATACACTATACACACAGTTATGGGGTTTATTAGGGAAGCTAACAGGTTACAATTCAGGGATATAAATATCCAGGACACAGTTCTTCCAGTCAGGACAGCCTTTCCTCTCCTGAGTCCACAGGGATGTCTTTTCCTGGTTTTTGGCTCCTTGGCCCTGCTTCTGTCCTGCTCAAGCAATGTTACAAAGCTCTTTTAGAGCTGCTGATAAATGCTAACAGGGCATACCACTCTGCCAGAAGCCTCTGTCTGAAGGCACTTACTTTAGCTCCATGAGTCAACAAATTTACATCCCCCAATTCAGTGATTGGAGGCATCGCATTCTGCAAGCAAGCCTCCTACCAAAAGTCAGTTAGCTTTACTTGCTCCATGGTTTGGGAAGCCCAACACTTTATCTTGTGCTCTGGCTCTTGCTTCTGCTGCTGCTATTGCTTTTCTGCTGCTTCTCTGGTGTCACAGCATTCTGCCCCTGAGTCAAAGACGATCAATGCACAGGAATCTTGGGTTCCAAAGGACAAGCTCCATTCTTGCCTCTTCTTCCTTGATGGTAGTAAGATCACCACTCCTACTTCTGAGATGGCTCATTTTGTACACAGCAGGATGGCAAAATTGTGGCCAATCACAATTAGCCCTGTTAACAATTACTCACAATGGAATCATATTAACTATCAGTATTTCCCCTAACCTTTTCTTATTCAGACCTGTTGGGAAAGTGGCATTCTTGGCTAGAAGAGACATTCACAATTCACTGCACCATAACATATAACTTTTGAATTGTTAACATTAAATGTACATTTACTATAAATAGGAACTGCCAGGTTCTGGAAGGAGGGGAGCTGAAAACAAGCAAATTAATCAAGTCTAGAACTTTAGATCATTAATGAAGAGACTAACATTAATGAATGAATTAACAATGATACACTTAATTTATTGAAAACCTGTTGTGTTATGAGCATTGTACAAGAATGTTATACACATTATATCTCATTAGTACTCATACAATCTTATTAGGTAGGTATTACTCCCACTAGTTTACACACATACGCACACACACAATCTAAAGTGCAATGACATTATCACTTGTCTTATTTTATCCAGCCAATATGTAGGGGAACTAAGATTTCCAACAAAATCTTTATTATACAAAACCATGCTCCTAAACACTGTGTCTGATTAACTCAATTTCTTTTGAGAACTTGGTAGCGCATCATATTCAAAGCATAGTGCATCTTCCCAATGGGCATCAAATACCTAAAGCTCAGAGCTTTATGAATGCATTTTAGTCACATAAGAAAATCTACTTTTGAACCAAACACCTTGAGGGAA
>NW_006412862.1:7042-7717 GCF_000296735.1 Chrysochloris asiatica | reverse complement strand
GTTGAACATTAACCATTTCCTTTTGGTACAATGATTCTGTGTATTCCTTCCATCTTTTCTTGATGCATTCTGCATCATTCAATAATTTGCCCAGATAATCTTTCAATAACAAAAGTCGAGGTTTGAATTTTTTCTTCAGTTCCCCCAGCTTGAGAAATGCTGACCGTGTTCTTCCTTTTGGTTTTCTAATTCTAAATCTTTGCATATTTTATTATAGTATTTGGTTGTATCTTCTTGAGCTGATCTTTGAAATTTTCTGTTCAGCTCTTGGACCTTCTCAACTCTTCTATTTGCTTTAGCATCTCTACGCTAGAGAGCAAGTTTCAGAATCTCTTCTGACATCCATTTTGACCTTTTCCTTCTTTCCTGTCCTCTTAATGACTTTTTGCTCTCTTCACGTATGATGTTCTTGATGTCATTCCACAACTCTTCTGGTATTAGGTCTTTAGTGTTTAATGCATCAAATCTGTTCTTCAGATGATCTCTAAATTCAGTTGGGATAAATTCAAGGTCATATTTTGGTTCTCATGGACTTGTTTTCATTTTCTTCAGCTTCAGTTTGAATTTGCATATAAGTAATTGATGGTTTGTTCCACAGTCTGCCCCTGGCCTTGTTTTGACTGATGATATGGAGTTTTTCCATCTTCTCTTTCCACAGATGTAGTCAATTTGATT
>NW_006412862.1:3067-4607 GCF_000296735.1 Chrysochloris asiatica | reverse complement strand
GGTGACCCTGCTGGTTATTTAAAATACTGGTGGCAGAGCCCTCAGAATCACAGCAACTCAATCCACCACAGCATGACAGACAGACAAGTGTTGGCTGTTAGTTTTATGTTGATACTATCACTTTAAATTTTGTTGTTAGTCTTGATACAATCCTGATATAATCAAGATACAATCAAGATGTTCTCTCCTGATACTATCAATCCTGATACAATCACAATATTCTCTCCCAAGATGGTGGCTCCGGGAACAGCTGAGTGCTTTCATCATCTGAAGGAGTCTGTGGGAAAAGTATTGAATGATGTAGATGATGAATTTCATCATCACTGGCTTTAGTGGGTTCTGTGCAAGTTTGGGTAATTGTGGTATTAACTGGTCTTTTTTATGGTTTTTGTTATTAGGTGCCATCCAGTCAGTAATGACTCATAACAATCCAATGCATAATCAATGAAACTCATACCATCCTGCTTCAAACTCACAATTGTTGAACATTTGAACCTATTGCTGCTACTACTGTGCCAATCCATCTCGTTGGGGGATTTCCTCCTTTCTCTGACCCTCCTCTTATCTGAACATGATGTCCTTTTCCAGGGACTGGTCGCTGTTGACAATATGACTGAAGCATAAGAGGTGAAGTCTGACCATCTTGGCTTCTAGGGATCATTCAAGCTGTACTTCCAATACAGATAGATTTGTTGTTTTGGCAGTCAATGGTACTTTCAATATTCTCCTCAAACACCAGAGCTCAAATACATCAATTCTTCCATGATCTTCTTTATTCATTATCAACTATTCACATGCATATGAAGTTACTGAAAATACCATGACATGGGTCAGGCATACCTTATTCCTCGAAGTGACATCTTTGCTCTTCAACACTTTAAAGAGGTCTTTTGTAGCAGATTTCTTAATGCAATACATTGATTTTTTGACTGCTGCTTTTTTGAGACTTGATGGTTGATCCAAGAAAATGATGTCTTTGACAACTTCAATCTTTTCTTCATTTATACAAATGTTATTTATTGGTCCAGTAGCTAGGATTTGTGTTTTCTTTACACTAATGTGCAACCCATATTGAATGCTGTGGTCTTTGATCTTCATCAGTAAGTATATTAAGTCCTTTTCTCTTTCATTTAGCAAGGTTGTATCATCTGCATATTGCTTGTTGTTAATGAGTCTTCCTTTTATCTAGATGCCACCTTTCTCTTCATGTAATTCAGCTTCTCAGATTATTTGCTCAGCATACAGAATGAATAAGTGTGGTGAAAGAATGCAACCCTGGTACACAACTCTCCTAATTTTAAACCATTAAGTGTTTCCTTGTTCTATTCAAACAACTGTCTCTTGGTCTATGTACAGGCTCCTATGAGCACAACTAAGTATTCCAGAACACTCATTTCCAATCCAAAATGTTATCTACAGTTTGTGAAGACCCACACAATCAAAAGTATCTGCATAAAGCCACAGCATAACATGGATGAACCTTGAGGGCATTATGTTGAGTGAAATTAGTCAGTTACAAAAAGAGACATACTGCATAGGA
>NW_006412862.1:0-763 GCF_000296735.1 Chrysochloris asiatica | reverse complement strand
TGGCTCTTGATCATATGCTACCCCTTAAAATGGTTGAACATCAACCATATCTTTTGGTACAGTGACTCTGTATATTCCTTCAATCTTCTTTTGATGCTTTTTGCATCATTCAGTATTTTTCCCATCGAATCCTTCAATATTTCAAGTCAAGACTTGAATGATTGGATTAGTTTTTTTTTTTCTTTTTTTTTTTTTCAGCTTGAGAAATATTGAGCATATACTTCTCTTTGGGTTTTCTAACTTCAGATCATTGCATATTTCGTTTTAATATTTGACTTTGTCTTCTCAAGCTGCCCTTTGAAATTTTCTGTTCAGCTAATTTTCCCCATTTTCTTTATTTAGCTGGAGAGAAATTTCTAGAGTCTCTTCTGACATCCATTTTGTTCTTTTTCTTCTTTCTTGTCTTCTTAATGACCTTTTGTTTCTTCCTGTATGATGTTCTTTATGTCATCACAAAACTCTTCTGGTCTTCGGTCATCACTGTGGTGGTGGCTGTCTGCTGTGGAGTTGGTTCGGACTCATAGCGACCCTGTATAGGGTTTCCGAGGCTGTCAATCTTTATGGGAGCAGAACACCTCATCTTTCTTCCACAGAACAGCTGGTAGTTTTGAACTGCTGACCTTGCAGTTCACAGCCCGATTCGTAACCACTACGTGTGTACAACTAATCAAATCCGTTCTTGAGATTATCTCTAAATTCTCATGGTATCTATTCAAGATAATATTTTGGCTCTTGTGGACTTGTTTTAATTTTCTTCAGCTTC
>NW_006412861.1:6304-7486 GCF_000296735.1 Chrysochloris asiatica | reverse complement strand
TTGTTGTTTTGCTGTTGCTGTTTTGCTGTTTAATGCTTCCCCTTTTACCTTTGGGGACTCTTTCTCTCCCTTTTTACCCAAGAAGAGACAGAAACTACTGCCATATAGTAAAGCTATAATCACACTGTATAAAATACCAAAATCCAGGCAAGAACAAATACCAACTACCATACACCAGGGAGGCAGATAACACATGTGAAAGTTACTATGAGTTAAGCAATAAGAAGAGTGAAAAGGGAAGCCCACATCCTGATCACATCTACCTAGAGGCAATCAGAAAACATAAAAAGTACCAAAATACACACTCAATTAAATATTAAGGCCACAGATAAACACTAAACATGTCCAAGAAACAAAAGCAGATGACCATATCATCACCTATCCATAAACAAGATAAAATGTCAGAGACAAATGATTTAGAGGTTGACCTGAACTATGTTCTGGAAGGAGGGCAGGCATTAGAAATGCCTGAGAAGGAATTCAGAAAAATAATTATTAAAATGTTTCAAAACACTTTACAGTGGAGTTGAGAAAAATAAGGAAGAAATCAGGAAAGCGCTATAGGAACAAGCAAATAAGATAGATACAGCATTGGAAACAATTCAAAATCTAAAGGAAGAGATCTAAAATGATGAATAATAGAATATCAGAAATGGACAATACACTGAAAGAGCAAAGGAGTAGACTAAAAGAGATGGAAGGCAGAACTAGTGAGCTGGAAGACAAATCTCTCAATACCACTAAGATAAAAGAACAAAATCAAAAAAGAACTTAAAAAATCTTTAGACGGTCTAAGATTCATGTTGGACTACATGAAGAGGAATAACTTAAGAATTATTGGCATTCCAGAACAGGAAGAATCAAATAAGTCCACAGAGGAAATAGTTGAAGAACTGCTGGAAGAAAATATTTCTAATGTCCTGAAAAGTGGAAAGATAAACATTCAAGAAGCTCAATGAACCCCAGGAAGGATAGACCCCAAAAGAATATCACTGAGACATATCATCATCAAGCTATCCAAAATCAAAGATAAGGAGACACTCCTGAAAGCAGCTAGGGAAAACAGAAGTGTAACATACAAATACAAGCAAGTCAGATTAAGCTCAGAGCTCTCAGCAGAAACCAGCAAGCAAGAAGGCAATGGGGAGACATATATAAAACCCTGAAAGAAAAAAACTGCCA
>NW_006412861.1:2921-4074 GCF_000296735.1 Chrysochloris asiatica | reverse complement strand
AGGAATTGAAGGGAAATTCCTCAGCATAATTAAGAGCATATATACAAAACCAACAGCCTACATTACTCTCAATAGAGAGAAACTGAAAGCCTTCCCTCTGCAAACATGACCAGACAAGGATGCCCTTTGTCATCACTCCTATTCAATATTGTGCTGGAAGACTTAGCAAAAGCTATACAGCAAGGTAGGGGAATTAAAGGCATCGAAATTGGCAAAGAGGAAGCAAAACACTCTCTATTTACAGATGATATGATCCTATATGTAGAAAATCCCAAAGACTCAGTAAAAAAAGCTACTAGAACTCACTGGAAGATTCAGCAAAGTGGCAGGGTATAAGATCAACATACAAAAATCAATTGGATTCCTCTATATCAAAAATGACAGCACTGAATAGGACATTGGAAAAGCAATACCATTTAAAATAGCCACCCAAAGGATGAAATATCTGGGAATAAATGTAACCAGAGAAACAAAGGACTTTTACAAAGAAAACCACAAAACACTACTACAAGAAACCAAAAGAGACTTACACAAATGGAAGAATATACCATGTTCCTGGATAAGAAAACCTGACATTGTGAAAATGTCAAGACTGCCCAAAGCAATTTACACATATAATGCAATCCCAATCCAGATTCCAACGACATTCTTCAAAGAGATGGAAAAAACAATTACAAACTTTATATGGAAAGAAAAGAGACCCGGGATAAGCAAAGCACTGCTTATGAAGAAAAATAGGGTTGAAAATCTCTCACTCTCTGACTTTAAAACTTACAGGGTCGCTATGGGTCAGAATCAACTCAACGGCACTTAACAACAACAACGGTGATCAAAACAGCTTCGTACTGGTACAATGAAAGATACATTGAACAGAATCGAGAATACAGAAATTAACCCATCCACATACAGCCAAATGATATTTGACAAAGTACCTAAATATGTTGCATGGTGAGGAGATAGTGTCCTCAACTGATGGTGCTGGCAGAACTGGAAAGTGATATGCAAAAGATTGAAACAAGACCTTTATCTCACACCTTATACAAAAAACAACTCAGCATGGATTAAAGACCTAAATGTGAATCGCAAAATTATGAAGGCCATCAATGAAAAAATAGGGACAAATGTGAGGGCCCTAATTCAGGGAATACACAGA
>NW_006412861.1:0-533 GCF_000296735.1 Chrysochloris asiatica | reverse complement strand
TGTATAGGGTTCCCAAGGAGCAGTTGGTGAGTTTGAACCACTGACCTTGCAGTTGAAACAACTTTGCAATCTGGCACATTAACCCACAGTGCCACACCAGGACTCCTCACTAGCCATTGGAGAGATGCATATCAAAACAACAATGAGATATCATCTCACACCAGCAATAACAGCAAAGATCAAAAAAGTAGAGGACAATAAATGCAATAAATGTGGAGAGACTGGGATGCTCCTGCATTGATGGTGGGATTGCAAAATGGTCCAACTTGTCTGCAAAGCAATATGGTGTTTCCTCAGAAGGTTGAAAATAGAAATACCTTATGATCCAGCAATTCCTCTACTTGGTATTTACCCACAGGAAATATGAGCAAGCCATAACACAAGTAAATATATGAACAGCAATGTTCATAGCAGCACTATTTACAATAGCAAAAAGATGAAGATAGCCTAAGTGCCCATCAACGGAAGAATGGGTAAACAAACTGTGGTACATACACGTAATGGAATATTATGCTACCTTGAAGAACAACAAC
>NW_006412860.1:0-7798 GCF_000296735.1 Chrysochloris asiatica | reverse complement strand
GCAAAATTAAGTGTTCTGGAATTCTAATTCTCTAAAATGATATCTAGAATTTGTTATTATCCATATAGCTGAATCCATTTTTATGGTCAATAAAACACAAGTAAATAACTTTCTGGCATTATCTACTTTGACAATAGCCATCTGACTTCAGCAAAGTTAAATCTCTTTACACATCCTCTTCTGAATCCAGTTTGAATTTCTGAGTTTCCTGTTGATGTAAAAATTTCAACCATTTTTAAATTATCTTCTGAAAAATTGTATTTGCATGTGATATTGTTGAATAATACTCACATTCTTTTGGCTCACTTTTCTTTGGAATGGGCACGTATATTGATCTTTTTCAGTCCATTGGCCAGCTGTCTTCCAAATGTCTTGGCATAGATGACAGAGTGCATTAAACATCCATTTGTTGAAGCATCTCGAATTCCTTCAATTCCTGAACCTTGTTTTTCATCAATGCTTTAATTACAGATGGATTTCTTCCTTCAAAGCCATCAATTCTTGATCCTATGCTACCTCCTCAAATGGTTGAACATCGACCAATTATGTTTGGTATAGAGATTCTGTGTACTCCTTCCACACTCTTATAATGATTTCTGCTCTGTTCAGTATTTTGCTCATTTGTAGTTAGGTGTCCTTGAGTCACTTCCAACTCATAGCAATCTTATGTACAACAAAATGAAACAATGCCTTGGCTCATAACATCCTCAAAATCATTGTTAAGCTTGAGCCCATTGCTGCTGCCACTGTGCCAACCCATCTTGTTGGAATTCATTCTCTTGTTTTCTTACCCTCCACTTTACCTAGCATGATGTCCTTCTCCAGAGAATGGTCCCTCCTGATAATATGTCCAAAGTATGAGAGACAAAGTCTGGCCATTTTGGATTCTAAGGAGCATTCTGAGTGTATTTCTTCCAACTCACATTTGTTTGTTCTTCTAACAGTCCACAGTACTTTTAATATTTTTCTCAAATACCATAAATTAAATGCATCGACTCTTCTATGATCTTCCTTAATTATTGTCCCACTTTCACATGCAAATGGAAGCTTATGAAAATACCATGGCTTGTGTAAGTGCACCTTAGTCCTCAAATTGACACCTTTGATCTTTAACACTTTAAAGATATCTTTTATATCAGACTTGCCTAATGCAATGCATCATTTGATTTCTTGACTACAGCTCTCTTGAACATTGATTGTATGCCCAAGTTGAGGTTTGAATTTTCTCTTCAGTTCCCTCAGCTTGAGAAATGTTGGTTTTCTAAAGTTGAGGTTTGAATTTTCTCTTCAGTTCCCTCAGCTTGAGAAATGTTGAGTATGCTCTTCCCTTTTGGTTTTCTAAATGCAGATCTTTGCACATTTCATTATATTTGACTTTATCTTCTGGAGCTGCCCTTTTAAATTTTTGTATTCAGCTTTTACCTTCTCATTTCTTCCATTTGCTTTATCATCTCTACAAGTTTCGGGGTCTCTTTTGACATTCATTTTGGTCTTTTTACTCATTCTTGTCTTCTTAATGACTGCTTTCTTCCTGTATAATGTTCTTGATGTCATCCCACAAATCTTCTGGTCTTTGGTCATTAGTGTCTAATTTATCAAATCTTTTCTTCAGATGATCTCTAATTTCAGGTGGGAAATATTCAAGGTCATATTTTGATCTTTTGGACTTGTTTAAATTTTATTCAGCTTCAGCTTGGACTTGCAAACAATTAATTGATGGTTTATTCCACAGTGTTCCCTTGGCCTTGTTTTTTTTTTATTGATGACATGGAGCTGTTCCATGGTCTCTTTAAACAGGTATAGTTTATTTGGTTTCTTTGTATTTCTTCTGGTGAAGTACATGTGCATGTTGATGTTAAGTGTTTTCGAGTTGGCCCAACTCACAGCAATTCTGTACACGGTTTCTGAGGAGCAGCTGGTGGGTTTGAGCTACCGAACTTGTGTTTCACAGTCCAGTCCTAATCCATAATAGTATTTTAAGTTGTTTAAAAAGGATATTTGAAACAAACCAGTCATTGGTCTTGGAAAATCCTACCATGAGATCTTCAGCATTGTTTCTTTCACCAAGGACATATTTTCACATGACTGATCCTTCCTCTTTGTTTCCAATCTTTGCATTCCAATCACCACTAATTATCAATTCATCCTGATTGCATGTTTAATCAATTTTGACTGAAGAAATTTAATTTAATCATAGAATCCTTTAATTTCATCATCACTGGCTTTAATGTTTTGTCTTTTCCTTTTAGCTGCCTGAACACAGAAGTTGTACCCCAATACATACACACACATTGAATAGTCATTAAAAAAAAAAAAATGTGCACTACATGTTTGAATTATTAATGGATGTTTGAAGATTTTGCATAATATTGAATAATAGTTGTATTAACTTCTTTTTTGTAGGCATATGGACATTATCCTATCACCGACAGTGTTATACTTTAAGATGGATCTTGAAATGTTCTTTTGGTCCATGAATGTGATACCATTCCTTTGGAGTATGTCTTTCCCGGCAGAGTAAACCATGTGGTTGACAGATTCAAAATGATAAATACCAGTTAATTCCTGCTCACTAATGCTTAAGCTATTAATGTTTATGCATTCCATGTCATATTCAACAACTCCCAATTTTCCTAGTTTCATATTTTGTACAGTGCAAATTTCAACTATTCATGGATGTTTAAAGTTATTTCTCCTTGTTTTGAGTTGTGCCACCTCAGTAAACGAAGGTATCCAAAACTTTACACCTTTCAAGTCATCATGGTCAAATTTAATCTCCTCCCAAGTCATATTTTGAGTGCCTTCCAACCTGAGGGGTTCATTTTGTGGCACTATATCTGGCAATAATCTGGTGCTCCTTATCATGTATCAAAATTCAATATTCTGGTCCTATCTGACAGCATTCCACTGGATTCTGTAGTATTTTCTGTGATTAGATATTTGGAAGTAATCTGGTCTTCTTCCTAGTCTGTTTTAGTCTGGAAGCTAAAAAACCTGTCCACCATAGGGGACCCTGCTGGTATTTAAAATGCTGTGGTTTATCTTACAGAATCACAACAATACAAAGGCATCATAGTATGCCCAACTGAAAGATTATCTTTTAGATCTTTCCCAAGGAAAAATTATTAAGACAAATTATTCATATAGAATGTTAAAATGAAGGGAAAGAATATAAAAATAAGTAAAAAATGAAACAGCCTTGGTGTATAAAAGGTGGTTATGCAATTCTAAATTGGAAAATGGATTTGTGAGATTTAATTGATTGGTTTGAAGGTGAGGAAAAGTGAGTAGCTAGATAATCAAAAAAGAGATGAGAGATTAAAGGTAATGATAATTAAGATCCATCTTCCCAGAAAATTCTAAATGCTATTTGATAGAAAAGTAATAGTAATTAATATTCATCTATGCAGTACTTAAAAAAAATGCTTTTTGATAGAAAAGTATAATCTTGAGTACTAGCTTGAAGTCCTCCATACATATAACATTGATCTTAGTGCCTGATTTCAACACTTAGATGTATATTACATTTTTAAAAAGATAAAATGAACTAAATGAACTCTCATACAGAAAGGACTAAATTTGTCCATTTGCTCTATAGTTCTATTGAATTCCAAACATTTTGAATTAAGAACTTGAAATGACTCATTAACATTCAACTCTAAAAATAAGTGACTAATTACAGTATATCGACATAGCAAGTTTATTTAAACAAAAAAACAAAACAAAAAAAACTAAAGTGGACTTAAGGAATTTTGTTTAAAAACACTTGAGAAGGTAAAACTTTACTTTGTTTCTTTTTTTAAAAAATTAACTAATAAAATTTTAATTGCAATAAATTCAAGTCTGCTCAAAGGGTGGTAAACTATAAGATGTTACATAACAGCTAAATCTATGCATTGCTCCAAAATTATTTGTTTAGTGATTATGAATAACCCACATATCAATCTTTGAGCAGTAAGTATATTTAATACATAATATTTTCAGTGTCTCTTATGGATTCAATTGCGTCTCCTCTAAATATGGATCAGAATCTTAAGCATCTGGATGCAATCGTGTTTAGAAAAAGGTTTAAATTCCTTACCTTATGAAGCCATATCAGTAAATGTGTGATCTAAAACATACCACTTCTGAGTTACTAAAAAACTAAAAATAAAATTAGACACAGATTAAGCACAGATGGGGCAAGGTAGATAGATGCCATTTGAAGAGCTCCAAGAATCAAGGAATGGTCAGGGCTATCAATTAGGAAGGAAATGACAGAACTCCAGAACTGTAAGAAAATGAAATTATGTTCTTTAAAATCACTTACTTCTAGTATTGGAGTCCTGGTGTGGTGCTATAGGATAAGCACTGGATTGTGAAGGCAGTTTGAACCATAAGATCAGAGGTTCGAACTCACCATACATTCCTTAGAGAACTTACACAGGTTGCTGTAAGTAGAAACTGACTTGAGGGCACTTAACAATAACAACTTCTAGTATTTGCATTACAGCAATACTAAGAAACTGAGATAGTGTTGAATTACTTTTGTTTTTCCATAGGATCCCTATGAGTCAGTACCAACTCAATGGCACCTAAAAACAACATTCAAGGTATTTACTAATTCTCATTATTAAACTGAAAAGGGATATAAAGAATCTAGTAATTTATCTAAGAATTACACAGGAAGTTAATGGTAGATTTAAAATATAAACAAAATGCTATGCATCCATTTGTGGCTCAGCTTTATGAAAAAAAACATGTCTGCTTTTCTGAATAGTTTAAAAACCTTACAATTAAGAGAAAATTGCACTATATTTAGAAGCAATTGGTTTACATCTTTGAAGCAGCTTCTAACCTTGTTTCTGTTTTCAAAGCCTACCTGTATTCAAATATACCTTTTAACTCCCTCTGTTAGAAATTCATCTATTCAATCTTGCCAAATATTCATTGTCTTAGAAAAATCATAGTAATGAATGAACACTGATAAAAAAAAAGAATATAGGATTTATTCATCCAAGACACTAACAAGAATAACAATAAATTCCTTTTAATGTGGGTGTACATAAATGCAACAAAATTATACGAGGCTGAATTATATGGTCAGACAGATTAGCTGAGACTCAGATAGCTTTCAGGGGTGAGTAATTCTTGGTTGAACATCACTCTTCAAGACACAACATAGTTTCAAACTAGCATAATGTTCTTAGAATTTATGGATGACCTAAATGTTTGCTTATTTTAATTAATATTCAAAAGCAGGTGATAACATTATAATGTTACTGTTTTTGTTAAGTGTCATCAAGTCATTATTGGCTCATAATGATCCTGTATACAGTTTCTGAGGAATAGAAGGTAGGTTTGAAACGCCCACCTTGTAGCAGTCCAGTGCTTTTTCTACAGTGCCTCACCAGAACACCATAAACTTGTGCTATATATTGTACTATAAACCAAAGACCAAACTCACTTCAGTTAAGTTTATTCTTACTTATAGTGATCCTATATTGGATTTCTGAGACTCTAAATCTTCACCAGATAAGAAAGTCTCACCTTTCTCCCACATAGTGGCTGGTGGGTTTGAACTACCGACCTTACAGTTAACATTCCAGAACTTATCCTATAACACCACCAGGGCTTGTATATGTATTATATCATATATTAAAAATAAATTCAAAGTTAAACAATAATGAACTCATATTTGGTTTGGCTTTTTGGCAAACATTAGAAACATTGTTATTCAAAATGCCCTAGTGCTGTGAGGTGGTCCTCATAATCTTCTAATGGGAATATTAGTTTTTAAAGCTTTAAGAAGAAAATAAACTTAGTAAAACATAAAGATATTCCTTTCTAGAAAATCATTCGAAATATAAAATAGTGTTGGTGAGACTTCCAGAATGGTGTCATAACAACCTCTGTAATTCCACTGCACCAAGGGAGTAAAAAAAATACTGGTAAATATAATCAAAACAGTTTTCTTTAGGACTCTGAGAATTAACCAATGTGTTTCAATACTATGAGGCATATTTACTCAAATGAACTTTGGTAAAACTAAAGGATTTGTAGAATTTAAATTTCCTACTGTCATTCTCTCTTTGCTAGCTCAGTTGTAGCATTGAAAAGCACCAGATTTGCAACCCTGGAAGTTGTGAAAACAACTAGGTATGCATGCACTGGAGAAGGCAGACTGGGTTTGCAATTTTCTAAAAAGTCCTATTCTAGAGCATTATCACCATTTGACCTGTATTAAAACTCTCTAGAAAAGTCCATTTTCTGAACATTGTCATTACTGAATCTACCAAGAATTCAACCCCATTGAAAATGCTCTTTCTTCAGTGTATTTGTTATATGTTGCTGTTGTTGTTGTTGTTAAATACTGTCGAGTTGGTTTTGACCCATAGTGACACTGTATAGGGTTTCCAAGAAGCAGCTGGTGAGTTTGAACCACCAACCTTGCAGTTCAAATGGCTTTGAAGTCTGGCACATTAACCCACAGAGCCAAACCAGTTGTTGTTGTTAGGTGCCATCAAATCAGTTTGGTTCCATATCAATCCTATGTACAACACACAAAAAAACCACCTCCAGTCTTGTGCCAGCCTCACAACGGCTGCTACAGTTCAGTCTATTGCTGTTACCATTGCATCAATCCATCTTGTGGGGGTTTCCCTCTTTTTCACTGACCCTCCACTTTACCAAGCATGATGTCCTTCTCCAGGGATTGGTCTCTCCTAATAATATATCCAAATTATGAAAGATAAATCTAACCATCTTGGCTTCTGTGGAGCATTCTGGCTGTACTTCTTCCAACACAGATTTATTTGTTCTTCTGATAGTCCATGGTCCTTTAAATATTCTCCTCCAATACCACAACTCCATTTTTTTTACTTCTTCTGTGGTCTTCATTATTCATTGCCCAACTTTCACATGCATATGAGGCTATTGAAAATACAGTGACTTGTATCAGGTGCAGTTTAGTCTTCAAACTGACATCTTCGCTCTTGAACACTTTAAAGAGGTCTTATGTAGCAGATTTACCTAATACAATATGACATTTCATTTATTGATTGCTGCTTACATGAATGTTAATAGTGAATCCAAGCTTGGACCCAACATTTATTATATATTAATATTTAACACAGAATATATTTTTGTTGTTAGGTGCCATTGAGTTGGTTCTGACTCATAGTGACTGTAAGCATAGCAAAAGGGATCAGTGTCCAGTCCTAGGCCACCCTTACAATTATTTTTATGTTTATGTACACTGCTGCTGCCACTGTGTCAGCCCATCTAATTGGAGGACTTTGTCTCCTTCGCTGACCCTGCATTTACAAAGCATGAAGTTCTACCATGGGACTGATTCATACTGATAACATGTCCAAAATATATGTTTTTAAGTCTGCCATCCTGACTTGTAAAGACCATTATGGTTGTTCTTCCAACACAGATTTGTGTGTTCTTCTGGAAGTCGGAGGTACTTTCAATATTCTTTTCCAACACCATAATTCAAATGCATCAATTAGTCTATGGTCTTTTTTATGTATTCTCCAGCTTTCACAATAATATAAGGCTATTGAAAAAACCATGTCTTGAGTCTGATGTACCTCAGACCTTAAACTGATAGTTTTGCTGTTGAATACTTAAAGAGATTCTGTGAAGCAGATTTGCCTTGATTTCTTGACTGTGCTTCCAAGAGTATTGATTGTAGATCCATGAAAAATGAAGTCTTTGACAACTTCAGACTTGTCTCCATTTTCATGTTTATTGGTCCAATTGTGAGGATTTTTGTTTCCTTTGCATTGAGGTGCAAACCATAGTGAAGACT
>NW_006412859.1:6413-8130 GCF_000296735.1 Chrysochloris asiatica | reverse complement strand
ATCTTTTTCTTTTCTTTTATTAGATTTTCCAATGGTTTGTTGATTTTATTCTTTCAAAGAACCAGCTTTTTGCCTTGTTGATTCTTCCTGTTATTTTTCTGTTTTCTATTTCACTTATTTCTGCTCTAACCTTTCAGTTTTCTTTTCTTTTGTGGCAGTTGGTTTACTTTGCTGCTCTTTTTCTAATTACTGGAAATGTTGCATTAATGGGCTGATTTTGGTTCTTTCTTCTTTCTGGATGTGTGCGTTTATTGCTATAAATGCCTTTGAGAACTGATTTTGCTGTGTTCAAAAGTTTTGGTAACTTGTGTTTTCATTCTCATTTGAGTCAAGGGATTTTTTAAAATTTCAGTTTTTATTTGTTCTACTATCCAGTAGCTTTCAATAGGATGTTATTCAATTTCCATCTCTTTGGTTTTTCCCCCTTGATCCTCCTGTTGTTGATTTCTAATTTTATAGCATTGTGACTTGAGAAGATACTTTGCAGACTTTTGGTGTTTTTAAATTTTTAGACATTTGTTTTGTGCATAATATATGGTCCATGTGCACAGGAAAAGAATGTATACTCTGCAGTTGTTGGGTTGAGTGCTCTGTATATGTCTATGAGGTCAAGTTGGTTGATTGTGTTGTTTAGTTCTTCTTTGTCTTTGTTGAGTTTCTTTCTAGTTGTTCTGTCCTTCATTGAAAGTGGTTTATTAAAATCTCCTACTAATATTGTAGAATTGTCTATTTCCTTCTTCAGTTCTATTAGAGTTTATGTATTTTGAGTCTCTTTTCATTGGGGGCATAGATATTTACTATGGTTAGATTTTTTTGTTCAATTGACCCTATAATCATTGTATAATTTCCTTCTCTGTCTCTTATGCTGGTTTTTGCCTTAAAGTCTATATTATCAGAGATTAAAATGGCTACTCCTGTTCATTTTAATTGCCATTAACTTGATATGTTTTTGTCATCCTTTGATTTTTAGTCAATTTTTATCTTTGTGTGTAAGATGCGTCTCTTGTAGACAACATATTGAAGGATCCATTTTTTATATATACATTCTGTTACTCTCAGTCTCTTTACTGGTGCATTTAATCCATTTATGTTCAGTTTAATTATTGATAGGTATGAATTAACTGCTGTTATTTTGGTGTGTATTTTTGTGTGTGTGTGTGTGTGTGTGTGTGTGGTGCTGCTGTTTTTTTTGCTCCACATAATTTTATGTGCTGAGTTAGTTTTATTTGTGGGTTTTCTTTCAGGTTTATTTCTGGTGTGTTAATGTTTACTAAATTTTTCAGATTTTCTTTTCTTTTGATATGAAGATGTATTAATTTTCTTCAAAGTTATCCTGTAATTTATTAATATTTCTCAGTTTGTAACAGTCTGTTTTATCTTGAAAGCTATTTGAATTCCTTGCCTTTATTTATTTATTTTGCCATTTTGTTTTGTAGCTGACTTAAAAATTGAGATCTCTGGTTCCCCATTTTCAGTCTTGTAGGTTTGTTTTGGAGTCCTGGTATGGCACTGTGGGGTAATGCACTGGACTGCAATGTCGGTTTGAACCACAAGGTCAGCGGTTCAAGCTCACCAGTTGCTCCTTGGAAACCTTACACAGGGTTGCTATGGGTCGAAACTGAATCGACAGCACTTAACAAAAAGGTTTGTTTTACTTTAAATACTTCTGTATCTGGTTTAAGTTTTGGGTGGTGTTGTCATGTGTAGTAATCTCAGA
>NW_006412859.1:3090-4698 GCF_000296735.1 Chrysochloris asiatica | reverse complement strand
GCTGTTGGAACCAAAGACAAGACAATTCGGGGGTGGGGAGGGCTCCTGCTAGTCAAGGAGCTCATGAGATGGATATAGGAGGAATGTGACAGTGGAGCTTCTGGCCCTAGATAGAGTTCCCAAAGACCTAGATGTTATCTATGTTAAGGGTATTCACTCAAGAAGTAGCTCATGGGGGCTCTAAATGGAGTTAGTTTTAGTATCTGTTAAGATCACAGGGTAACTGGGATAGGATTCCTGGCTGTTAAACTAGCGCTGGTCTGGTGACTCTGCTTCTGTAGGTCTGGAGCAGAGTCAGCGTGAATCCAGGCATCAAACTGGTACAGCTGGCTCCCAACTCACACTGGCATGGCTCACAACCACATGGCTCTGAACTCCAGGATAGCAGGGTGTGTTCTGAGGGTGGATGCGGATGAGAGATGCCACACCTCTGGTGGGGAGAAAGAAGGAATCACACTATTCCTGTAGCCTGTGTGAATCATCTCTGCCAGGCCACATTCTGTTGTACATTCTGCAAACCAGCTTCTTGCCCATAGGTACTTGGCTTTACTCAGTTCATAGGCCTAGAAGCCTGCAGTTGCTCTGTGTCTCCATGTTACTGCTTCTGCTACAAGCTCTGCTTTCTCTACTTTTCTAGGTAAGGATCTCACACTCTGCTTATTCTGGGACCTCTCAAAAATTAGAAAATTATGCACATCAAAAGATTTCACCAAAAGAGTAAAAAGAAAGCCCACAGACTGAGAAAAAAATGTTTTGGCAATGGCATATCAGATAAAGGTCTAATCTCTAAAATGTATAGAAAACTCCAATGCCTCTACAAGAAAAACATAAATAATCAAATTAAAAATGGGCAGAGGACATGAACAGATACTTCACCAAAGAACACATTCAGGAAACCAACCATGAAGAATCGTGAAGAAATGCTCATGATCATTAGCCAGTAGAGAGATGCATATCAAAACAACAATGACATATCACTTCACCCCAGCATTAATAGTAAAGTTCAACAAAACAGAAAATTAGTAATGATGGCAAGGGTGTGGAGAAAATGGTAACTTCCTTCATTGCTGGTAGAACTGTAGAATAGTTCAACCACCGTGGAAAACAGTATGGCACTTCTTCAGAAAGTTGGAAATGGAAATACCATATGACCCAGCAATCCCTTTACTTGGTACATATCTACAAGAAATAAGAGCTAGGACACTAGTAGAAATATGCACACTTAAGTTTATCACAACACTATTCACAATAGTAAAAAGATGAAGACAGCCTAAATGCCCATCAATGGAAGAATGGGTAAACAAACTTTGGTACGTACACACATGGAATACTCTGCAATGTTGAAGAACAATGATGAATCTGTGAAATACCTTATAACATGGGTGACTCTACAGGACTTTATAGTGAGTGAAATTAGCCAATCACAAAAGAATAAATATTGTATAACACCACAATTGTAAGAACTCAGGAAAAGGTTTTCATGCTAAAAGAAACATTCTATAATGGTTACAAGGGGTGGGAGGGAAGGGAGAATATTTCACTGGTTAGAGGGTAGACAGACACATGTTAACTCGTTGACTTTAACAACGGTTGACAGGGAGGGCAATA
>NW_006412859.1:724-1355 GCF_000296735.1 Chrysochloris asiatica | reverse complement strand
GGTTGAATAAGTATGGTGAAAGAAATTAACATTATTGCACACCTTTTTAAATTTTAAAACATTCAGTGTTCCCATGTTCTGTTTGAACAACAGCTTCTTGGTCCAGGTACAGATTCTTCATGAGCACAATTAAGTGTTCCGGAATACTCATACTTTGTAATGTTGTCCATGGCTTCTCATGATCCAAACAATTAAAAGCTTTTGCGTAGTCAGGAAAGCACAGATAAACATCTTCCTGGTAGTCTCTGCTTTCAGCCAAGATCCATCGGACATCAGCAATGATATCCCTTTCTCCATGGCCTCTTCTGAATCTGGCTTTAACCCCTGGAAGTTCTCTGTCAATGTATGATTGTAGCCATTTCTGAATTACCTTTAGCAAAACTTTACTCGCATGAGCTATCAAAGAGACTGTCCGATGATTTCCACATTCCATTGGGTCACCGCTTTTTGGAATGGGCACAAATATGGATATCTTCAAATTAGTCGGCCAGATAGCTGTCCTCTAAATTTCTTGGCAGAGATGAGTGAGTGCCTCCTGTGCCGCCTCATTTTCTTGAAAGATTGCCATTTTTATTCCATCAATTCCTGGTGCCTTGTTCTTTGCCAATTCCTTCAATGCATCTTGGACTTC
>NW_006412859.1:0-624 GCF_000296735.1 Chrysochloris asiatica | reverse complement strand
TCATGAGCACAATTAAGTGTTCCGGAATACTCATACTTCGTAATGTTGTCCATGGCTTCTCATGATCCAAACAATTAAAAGCCTTTGCATAGTCAGGAAAGGACAGATAAACATCTTCCTGGTGTCTCTGCTTTCAGCCAAGATCCATCGGACATCAGCAATGATATCCCTTTCTCCATGGCCTCTTCTGAATCTGGCTTGAACCCCTGGAAGTTCTCTGTCAATGCATGATTGTAGCCATTTCTAAATTACCTTTAGCAAAACTTTACTCGCATGAGCTATCAAAGAGACTGTCCGATGATTTCCACATTTCATTGGGTCACTGCTTTTTGGAATGGGCACAAATATGGATATCTTCAAATTAGTCAGCCAGATAGCTGTCCTCTAAATTTCTTGGCAGAGATGAGTGAGTGCCTCCTGTGCTGCCTCATTTTCTTGAAAGATTGCCATTTTTATTCCATCAATTCCTGGTGCCTTGTTCTTTGCCAATTCCTTCAATGCATCTTGGACTTCCTCCCTAAGTCTCACTGGCTCTTGATCATATGCTACCTCTTGAAACGGTTGAATATTAACCATTTCCTTTTGGTACAGCAACTCTGTGTATTCCTTCCATCTTCTCTTGAT
>NW_006412858.1:7940-8891 GCF_000296735.1 Chrysochloris asiatica | reverse complement strand
CATTTAAAACCTACAATTTGCAGCTGATACAACTTGCTTGCTTAGTGTAAAGAGGACTTAAAATACTTACTGATGAATATCAAAGACCACAGTCTTCAGTATATGTTGCACCTCGATGTAAATAATTTTTTTAAAAAAATGTATCATGATGAATGGAGAAAATATTGAAGTTGTCAAATACTTCATTTTGCTTGCTTCCCTTATCAACACTCTTGGAAACAGCAGTCAAGAAATCAAATGACATATTGTATTAGGCAAATCTGCTGCACAAAACCTCTCTAAAGTATTCAAGAGCAAAAATATCAGTTTGAGGAGTAAGGTGCTCCTGACCCTAGCTTTGATATTTTGAATTACTTAATATGCATATAAAAGTTGGACAAAATAAAAGGAAGACCATAGAAGAATTGATGCATTTGAGTTATGATGTGGTAGAAGAATATTGAAAGTATCATGGGAGAAGTATATCCAGAATGTTCCTTAGAAGCCTGGATGGTAAGACTTGTCTCTCATACTTCAGACATATTTTCACGAGGGTCAAGTCCCTGAAGGATATCATTCCTGGTAAAATGAAGGGTCAGTTAAAAAGAGGAAGCCCTTCAATGAGATGAATTGGCACAATGGAAGTGGCAGTGGGCTCAAGTTTTACAATGATTTTGAGGATGGCCATGGACTTAGCATCTGTTGTGTTCTGTTGTGCATAAGGTTGCTATGAGTCATAACTGACTTGACAGTACCTAACAACAACAATAACAATATAACTAAAAAATATGTTATTAGTCACAAGTATGCATTCATAAATAACAATTTTTATGCAATGCTTTCCTCTTTACTGCCACACACACACACACACACACACACACACACACACACAAACTCACTGTAGAAATTTGCAGTAGCGAAGTGGTTACGAATTGGGCTGCGAACCTTAAGGTCAGTGGTTCGAAACTACCA
>NW_006412858.1:4268-5240 GCF_000296735.1 Chrysochloris asiatica | reverse complement strand
TTTGAGATACATTTTGGTCTTTTCTTTCTTTCTTGACTTCTTAATGACCTTTAGCTTTCTTCCTGTATGATGTTCTTGATGTCATCCCACAACTCTTCTGGTTTTCATTCTTTAGCGTCTAATGCTTCAAATCTGTCCTTCAGATATTTTCTAAATTCAAGTGGGATATATTCAATGTCATATTTCACTCTCATGAACTTGTTTTCACTTTCTTCAGCTTCAGTCTGAATTTGCATATGAGCAGTTGATGGTCTGTTCCACAGTCTGCCCCTGACTTTGTTTTGACTGATGATATGGAACTCTTCTACTATCTCTTTCCACAAATGTAGTCAATTTGATTTCTGTGTATTCCATCTGGTGAGGTCCATGTGTAAAGTCATCTTTTATGGTGTTATAAGAGGTATAAGCAATGAAGAAGTCATTGGTATTGCAAAATTCTATCATGTGATCTCCAACATCATTTGTATCACCAAGGCCATATTTTCCGGATACTGGTCTTTCCTCTCTGTTTTCAACCTTTGCATTCCAATCACCAGTATCAATACATCTTGGTTACATATTTGATTAATTTCAGCCTAAAGAAGTTGGTTGTTGTTGTTGTTAAGTGCCATCAAGTTTGTTCCAACCCATACCGGCCCTGTATAGGGTTTTCTGAGGAGCAGCTGGTGAGCTTGAACCACCGACCTTGCAGTTCAAATGGCTTTGCAGACTGGCTCATTAACCTACAGCACCACACAAAGAAAATCACTCAACCTTAACATTGATTTGAACTGTAAGGTCGGAGACTCAAACTCATCAGCTGCTCCTGGACACCCTAAGGTCTCTATCAGTTGGAACTGACTCCAAGGCACTTAACAATTAAAATTTCATCATTACTGGCTTTGGTAGTTGGTGCATAAATTTGAATAATAGTGGCATTAACTGTTGTTGTTAAGTGCCTTGTAGCGAGTTCCAACTGATAGAGACCTTAGG